>NW_006200713.1:743258-786271 GCF_000334495.1 Tupaia belangeri chinensis
ACGGACATATGTTCTCGACGCCTTGTAGAAAACAGGGAGTGGTTCCTTTGGCGACATATTTGCAAATCTACAAGAAAGGTGATATTATAGACATGAAGGGAATGGGTACTGTTCAAAAAGGAACGCCCTACAAATGTTACCATGGCAAAACTGGAAGAGTCTACAATGTTACCCAGCATGCTGTTGGCATTGTTGTTAACAAACAAGTTAAGGGCAAGATTCTTGCCAAGAGAATCAATGTGCGTATTGAGCATATTAAGCATTCTAACAGCAGAGATAGCTTCCTAAAACGTGTGAAGGAAAATCACCAGAAAAAGAAGGAAGCCAAAGAGAAAGCTACCTGGGTTCAACTAAAGTGCCAGGCTGCTCCACCCAGAGAAGCACACTTTGTGAGAACCAATGGAAAGGAGCCTGAGCTACTAGAATCAATTCCATTTGAATTCATGGCATGATGGGTGTTAAAAATAAACTAATCTGGGACCAACAGTTAGCGTAATGGCTATGTCACTGGACTCCCATGTAGTCGACCGCGGTTTGAGTCCTGGACCCAGTGGCTTAAACTCACGCCGGGCGTGTGTGCGTGCGTGCCCAAGATCCTGAGAGGAGAATGGAGGAGAAGGGATTGCAGCGTGGCCATCCCCCCGGGGGGTGATTTCTCACTTTCTGTCTCTCTGTCTCTCTGGCGAGTGCATGCGCCCTATAGGAAAAACCTCTCCAAAAAAAAAAAAAAGAAAAAGAAAAAGAAAAGAAAAAGAAAAAGAAACTGTAATGTGTTCTATAAAAGAAATTTAAGGGACCAGCAGTTAGCGTAATGGCTATGTCGCTGGACTCCCATGTAGTCGACCGCGGTTCAAGTCCCGGACCCGGTGGCTTAAACTCACGCCGGGCACGTGTGCATGCGTGCCCAAGATCCCGAGAGGAGAATGGAGGAGAAGGGATTGCAGTGTGACCATCCCTCCTGGGGGGTGATTTCTCGCTTTCTATCTCTCTGTCTCTCTCTGTCTGGCGAGCGCACGCGCCCTATAGCAAAAACCTCTCCAAAAAAAAAAAAGAAAGAAATTTAAAAAATAAAAAAGACCACTTATTCTGATGTAATAGATATGTCTGAGCTGCTAATTAGATATACATGTAACTGTAGATGTAAAGTTCAGATTACATGGATGGGGTCCAGCAGATTGGTGGTAAAAGCACTGGACTCCCACACGATCAATCATAGTTCAAGTCCCAGACCCAATGGCTTGAAAATTGTACCAGGCAAGTGTGCATGCATGCCCAAAATCCCAGAAGGAGAATAGAGAAGGGATTACATCATGGCCATAGGCTCTGGGAGGTGATTTCTCACTTTCCCTTTCTCTGTCTCTGTTTCTCTTTCCAATGAGTGCGAGCACCTTATAGCAAAAAAAAAAAAATTAAAAAAAGATGACATAGATGTAGATGATGCAACTATTACAGATGCTGATGTAGACATAGTTGATGTAGATGTTGTAGATGTTGTGGATGTAACGGTTAGCGACATAGATGAAAATGTGCACGTAGGCCATGTAGGTATAAACACAGATGCGGACACAGTAGGTGCAAATTCAGATGCAGATGCGCAGAGCATAGCTGTATACATGGGTGTGCATGATGGGGGGCCATAGATTAAGGTTTCTCGACCTATATATATATATTTCATTTCAATATATATATTTATTTAGAACATAGCACTAACACCATAACCATAGACTGTCACTCACGAATCTGTACCAGGAAGAACAGTATCTTTAAAATGTATTGTTTTTCAAAAGTAATTTAAGTATAGCATTATTATTATTTGGTGCTAGGCTCAAAGACGACATTTAGATTCTTCAGCTTTGGGGCATTTTAGTAACCTCGTGATGATTGTCTAGTCAAGTAGAGGGAAGAAATTTGAAAGCAGTTTCTTTTTCTTCTGCCAGTTCTTTGACAGTAAAATCCAACTTCTCACCTGAGAAATCATTAACAGGGAGACCTTCAACAAACTTCCAGGTCTTATTCTTGATTAGGACAGGAAATGAGGGGACCAGCAGTTGGTATAATGGCTATGTCGCTGGACTCTCATGTAGGCGACTGTGGTTCGAATCCCGAACCTGGTGGCTTAAGCTCACGCCAGGTGTGTGTGCATGTGTGCCCAAGATCCTGAGAGGAGAATGGAGGAGAAGGGATCGCAGCGTGGCCATCCCCCTGCCCGGGGGGTTGATTTCTTGCTTTCTGTCTCTCTGTCTTTCTGACGAGTGCATGCGCCCTATAACAAAAACCTCTCAAAAATAAAGACAAAAAAAAACAAAAAACAAAAAAAAAACAGGGAATGAGTAGAGCAGAGCATCAGGAATACCATAGGAGTTGCCATCAGCAATGATACCCATGGACACAAACTCTCCCTCTGGAGTTCCAAACCAGATGTCTCTGACATGGTCAGCGATGGCTTTCGCAGCAGACATTGCACTAGATAGTTACCGAGCCTTGATGACGTCAGCACCACGCTGCTGCACAGGCGTGATGAATTCTCCCTTGAGCCGGCTGTCATGGTTGACATCTGGATAATAAGTCGAGGAATGGTTTCCTCAGATAATGACATTCTTCACAACATCAGCAGTCACACCAAGTTTAAGAGTGATTTGAGCTTTAGCTTGGTTGTGAAACAAACGAGTCAAGCAACCAAAGTTCTTCTTGGGGATGAATGGGGCCGACTTGGAGGCAGTCAGGCAGTTGGTATTGGCCAGGTTTCCTGCAATAATTATCTTAACTGATTTATTGGCATATTTCTCCAGTGCTGCTCCTTGGCTTTTGAAGATTTTCACATTTGCTTTCAGTAAATATATCCTCTCCTTGCCTTCCCTTCTTGGCATGGAGCCCACAAGGATGGCCACATCCAGGTCTTTGAAGGCAACATCTTCTTTATCTGTCACAATGACATCTTTCAAGAGGGGAAGGGCACAGTCTTGCAGTTCTGTGAGGACACCATCCAGGACACCTCTCATGGGGGTGATATCCAATAACACAAGAATTATGGGCTGGTCTTTACCAAAGACAGATCCATTTCCAATGTTGTACAGCAGTGAATAAGCAATCTGACCAGCTGCTCCAGTCACAAGGTCTCTGATTGACTCAGACATGACTGGTAACTGCACGGCCAATTTCATCACCTGCAAAATGAGGTCACCTCTACCATGGAACGGACCACACTATTGACATTTTAAGCAGGATACTTGTTGTCACCCATGAGTTGTGACAATCAGAATCGGTTTCTAGATGTTGATGAATGTCCCTGGGTGCAAAGTTACCCAGCTGAGAACCACTGATGTAGACAATGTAGATGAAAATGTTGATGTAGGCATTGATGTGGATCTAAGCATAGGGGTATATGATACAGATAATGAAGATGGAAATGCAGCCACAGACAACAAAGATGTGAAGATGTAGGTAAAGTACATGTAAATAAATATAGGTGATTTAAGAGTAAATATAAACAATTAAGCTCTAGTTGTAGAGGACATGTTTGATGTAGATAATGTAAATGGCATTAATGTAAATTTTATGATCTAGGCAGGAAAATACAAGTGCTGATAATGTAGATGATATTATTTAGATTTTTTTTTTTTAGAGAGATTTTTGCTATATGGCTCATGTGTTCGCCAGAGAGACAGAGAGGCAGAAAGTAAGAAATCAACCCCAAAGAGGGATGGCCATGCCACAATCCCTTCTCTTCCATTATCCTCTCAGAATCTTGGGCATGCATGCACACATGCCCAGTGTGAGTTTTAAGACACCCGGTCAGGGACTTGAACTGCAATCAACTATGTGGGAGTTCAGCAACGTAACCATTATGCAATCTGCTGGTCCCTGTTTAGGTATTTTTGATGAGACAGATATCTCAGTAGGTCAATATAGGAAGAATTTTTACAATTCAAATTTAAGTTATTTGAAATGGGGACCATTTCTGAGAAACAGTCATATCTCTCAGAGCAATGTGAAAGTACTCATAAAATGATCTGTTCATTAGTTCTCCCACTTAAGAGGCACTGAAGTCACCTTTCATATTTCAAGTATATTCTCTATTAAGTAAGAAAAGAGATTGTCTTCAGGAAAGATAGTAGTAATTTAAAACTCCAAGTTATGAGACCAGCAAATGGCATGATGTTATGTTGCTGGATTCCCACATAATCTACCAAGGTTCAAATCCCGGACCAGGTGACTTAAATCTCATGCTGGGTCCATGTGTATGCATGCCCAAAATTCTGAGAAGAGAGTGAAGGAGTAGGGATTGCTGCATGGTCATGCCCCTGGAGAGTGATTTCTCTCTCACTTTCTGTCTCCCTATCTCTCTCTTTCTCTCCAGTAAGCACATGTGCCCTATAGCAAAAATCTCCCTTACTCCCCCCCATAACTCCAAGTTATTATAAGTGAAGGTGTGTGTGTAGATATTTAATACAGTCAAAACTTATCCTACATACTGGAGATAATGTGGGAAGAGGGTGTGAGAAAGGGGAGAGTGTGAGGGAAAAAATTAAGGAGAAAAATAGAGAGGCAAGACATTTATGGGACACAGAAATGGATTATTATCTGTTGATGATAATGGGTATAGTATCCTCCACTGGACTGATGTGAAGTGTATTCATGTAAAAAGTAAATTCACTTTAGGTAAGTGATGTATAGTGATTGTATAAAATAAATTAAAATTAAAAAGTACAGTTAAAAAAACATTTCTTACATATATTTTCCCAATATTTTATTATGAAAAAATTTCAAACATACAGAAAGACATGAAACAATATTCAACATCTCTTAGCAAAAGGTAAATGCAAATCAAAGCCTTTAGCTCCAGTTAAAATGGCTATGATAAAAAAATAAAGAATGACAAGTGCTGCTGAGGCTGTGGTGAAAGGGGAACCTTCCTACACTGTTGGTGGGAATGTAAATTAGTACAGCCACTGGGGAGATCAATATGGACGTTCCTCAAAGACCTATAAATATTGAGTCATTGGAAAAATCATGACATTTTTCTATGCAAAAATACATTGTGACTTTTCCAATGACTCAACAGAACTACCATACAACTCAGTAATTCCACTCTTGGATATTTACCCTAAGGATAGAAAAATACTCCATCAGAAAGACACTTGCATGCCCATATTCATTGCAGCATTATTCACAATTGCTAAGACCATGAGATCAACCTAAATGCCCAAGAATGGGTGACTGGATTGAAAATATGTGGCATAATATACTATGGAATACTACTCAGTCATTAAAAAAAATGACATCCTGTCATCTGATACAAAGAGGATAAATATAGAAGATTTAATGCTAAGTGAAGCAAGCCAGATGAAAGACATAATTTGCATGTCCCCACTCAATATATACTGAATGTCTGCCTTTATTTTTATGGCAGAAACTGAATGATTGGAAAATACTATAGCAGAGACAGCAAGTGTAGATGCAAGAGACTTTATAGGAGAGAGTAGACAGGGATAAGAGGGAGGGACACACAAAAAATGTTTAATGTTCTTTAACAAATATAAGAATGGAAAGTTATTGTGTATGGTAATATCTTTGACTTTCTTGACATGTAATGCATTTATGCTTTGAGAACCGACATCATGTGCTATAAAAATGTACATTGGTTAAATGTAAATTTTAAAAATTAAAAAAGAGAAAACTTGGGGACCAGCAGGTAGCATGATGATTAAGGTGTTGGACTCCCACATGACCCATCATGGTTCGAGTCCTGGACCTTGAAATTCACATTTGATGTGTGTGCGTACACGCTCAAAATCCTGAGAGGACAGTGGAGAAGGGACTGTTGCATGGCCATCCCTCTTGAGTAGAGGTTTTTCACTTTCCCTTTCACTGTCTCTCTCCAGCAAGCACACATGCCCTACGGCAAAAACCTTAAAAAGAGAGAGAAAGAGAGAGAGAAAACTTGACAAAAATTTACAAAGATTTAACCATTAGCCTTTACTATGCTTGTCTCATATCTTATCTCATACCGACAACTATCCACAATCTAGTCATACATTATTCTATCTCATCGAGGCATTTCAGAACAAGTTTTTTTGTTTGTTTGTTTTTTAAAGAGAGATTTTTGCTATAGGGAGTGTGCACTCCCCACAGAGACAGAAAGATAGACAGTGAGGAATCACTCCCCAGGGTGGATGGCCATGCTGCAATCCCTTCTCCTCCATTCTCCTCTTGGGATCTTAGACACACATGCACATGTGTGCAGCATGAGTTTTAAGCCGCCACATCTGGGACTCAAACCATGGTCGCCTAGATGAGACTCCAGTAACCATTTTTCCATCTGCTAGTCCCATTTCAGAGCAAGTTTTACATGTGGGTTTTTGTTGTCATGGTCATTATTTCTAATGTAGAGGTTTTTTGCTTTAGGACATGTGCATTCACCGGAGAGAGATAGAGACAATGAGAGGGAAAATGAGAAATCATCTCCTTGGGGGGATGGCCACACCACAATCTCTTCTCCGTTCTCCTCCTGGGATATTGAACACGCACGCACACACATGTGCCTGGTGTGATTTTCAAGCCACTGAGTCTGGGACTCAAACCATGGTTGGCCATGTGGGAGTCCAGTGATGTAACTGCTATACCATCTGCTGGCTCCAAGTTTTATGTATTTTTTAATTGATTTACTATAAGATTAAATTCCCCAAATGACCACATTTGACCTCATTATAATTAATTACATACAACCATCTTGTGTGTGATGGTCATAGATCACCAGGGATGTCCTACAGAACAAATAGATCCTTATAGAATTTATCAAGTCATCATGACATTAACTTAGAATTTGAATCTGGAATCCAGGCAGGAGTAAGCCCAGAGTTTACTATGGACAAACACTGAGAAAAGGCAAGCTTTGGCATTTCTTTAAGCCCTCTTTTGGGAAGGTTTTCAGACCATGGATGAGTAGCACCCTGTCAGGAATGGTTTTACATTTAGTGCTGCCTGGAGGCAGGGGAGCTGCCTTAATGGTCTGTTAAGGTTATTTTTGATGAAGCCTGAGATATCTCAACTGCTATTAAGGCTAATGCTCATGTTAAAGAAAGAAAGAAAAAAAATAAACAACAAAAACAAACAAAAAGGAAATCAGACTTTAAGATGTTTCTTCATTAATAATTTGATAAGCTCTCATGGAAAACTCAGGTGGTCATTCAATGGATTCAGTAAATCCTTGTAGGATATTCATAAACCAGACAAACTGAACATGTGTTCTCTGCTTTTCCCAATGTCCCATCCTCTCTCCCAGACATTGCTAAGTTAACTCATAGCTACTCAACCCTCCATTTAAGTAAATGTTAACCACAGCTCCAAAGCGACCAACCTTTTCCTCTGGAGTAGAGAACTATTCATTTTTCTCAAGATTGCAGTTCTCTACCTATCCAAGACTCATCATATTTAATCAACTGCAGCTCTCTCCAAAACATCAAAACTTACAAGACCATGCTGAAAGTGCCCTCGCTGTGGACTGAGGTGTTTCTGAATAGCCAGGACATTAGCCTAATGAAAGGAAGTTGGGGTTGATCAGGCAGTGAGCATTTATTCAGTTACTCTAGGGCTGTGGTCAGAGTCTACGGGTCACTAAAAAGCCACTGGGCAAGGCTGAGAAAGACTAAACCACAGTGACCCTGTAACATGTATGGAGAGTTGTTGAGCAATCAATAGTGAAATAAGCTCTGGGGACGAGCAGTTGGCTTAATGGCTATGTCGCTGGACTCCCATGTAGTAGACCATGGTTCAAGTCCCGGACCTGGCAGCTTAAACTCATGCTGGGCACGTGTGCGTGCATACCCAAGATCCCAAGAGGAGAATGGAGAAGGGATTGTGGTGTGGCTATCCCCCCAGGGGATGATTTCTCTCTGTCTCTCTGTCTCAAAAAAAAAGAAAGAAAAAGAAAGAAAAAGAAAGAAAGAAAGAAAGAAAGAAAGAAAGAAAGAAAGAAAGAAAGAAAGAAAGAAAGAAAGAAAGAAAGAAAGAAAAGAAAAAAAAAGAAAAGAAAAGAAAAGAAAGAAAGAAAGAAGCCCTCTATTCCAATTAGAGATTTAGTTTGGGGAGGGGCAGAGGGTGTATGCTTGCTGGCTGCTTTGAGGAAGTTTTATGCTGGCTTCAAATGGATGAGGAGCAGAAAGTGTGCCCAGAAGTCTGGAAGATGGGTGTGAACACAGTGTGGCAGATGTGTGTGTACAGCGTGTGTCCTGTTGAGCCATCACATTTTGTGTATACCAGCCTTGCTTCCAACTGCCAGTGTCTGCCTCTTTGCCTGAGGGCTTCGTCTGGTGGCCAAGGCCTGCTCTGCCCATCCATACAGCAGGCCAGAAGTGCTGGAGAATTAGAGTCCCCTCAGTCGCAGCCTTCAACCAAACGTGGATGAGAACTGATGTTCAAATACCCCAGCTGCTCACTCCTTATTCGGGATGGCTCTGAAGCTTACATTCTGCACTGGATCCCAGAGATTCCCAGTTAGCTTCAACTACAGGTACATGCTGCTTGTGGTAACTTGCATGATAATTCCTTTCTAGTGACATCCCTTCCCTGTCTCAGCTCCCTGTTCCCCTACTCAAATAAACTAAATAAACTATTTGCAATTAAATTTGAGCCTCAAAGTCTATTCTGAGGGGGGAACCAGCAGTTAGCGTAATGGCTATGTCACTGGACTCCCACGTAGTCGACCGCGGTTCACGTCCCGGACCCGGTGGCTTAAAACTCACGCCAGGCGCGTGTGCATGCGTGCCCAGGATCCTGAGAGGAGAATGGAGGAGAAGGGATTGCGGCGTGACCATCCCCCCTGGGGGGTGATTTCTCGCTTTCTGTCTCTCTGTCTCTCTCTGTCTGTTTGGCAAGTGCACGCGCCCTATAGTGAAAATCTCTCCAAAAAAAAAAAAAGTCTATTCTGAGGGGATCCTAAACTATCAAGTGGTCAGAAAACTCATGACATATTTTCGCATAGAAAAAATATGTCATGGCTTTTCCGACAACCCAACAAAATACACAGGAAATGGTCAAATGCTCTGATGGTCTTCTGGCTCCTGATTTTCATTCTGCAATCCGCGAAGGCCATCAGGAAGCAGAGAAGACGGGATCTGCTAAACACTCTTACTCCATCCCAGAAAAATTCAAGGGCATCTTTTCCTGGTAACAAAGAAACTCTGTGCCTTTGGGAACAACTGTCACAGTGTCAGCTCTGCCTCCTATTACTTCACCACATGACAGCATCTCCCACTATGGAACTTGAGAGCCATCAGATACATGCTGAGAGGACAGTGGCAGAATCCTGTTACCTCCTCGAGCCTCTCATGATCCAGTTCATCTGTTCTCCAGTCTGATATGAAGCAGCTGGAAAGTCTTTAAAGTGTAAGCTTAATTACTGATGGAATCCCTGGAGAAGTTTAAATGTCCCTGGAAGTTAACATGTTCACACGGAGCATCTGAGCAAGAGGAAAATCTTTGGTTTTCCTCCAAAAATTGGGCCAGGTGACAATCACGGCACCCCTATCTTAGTCTGCTCCCTGGAATCTTTGACTCTGGGTAAATTTAGGAGAATTGAAATTTATTTGACTCATGGTTCTGATCATGTGGAAGATCAAAAGGCATCCCAAAACAACAGAGGACAGAATCTCAAGCAGAGTGGCTGTCCATAAGTTTCTGCCTGTTCTGGTCTCCTTTCATGCCCTTGTTTTGAGAGATTTTTGCTATAGGGTATGTACGCTGGAGAGATAGAGAGAGACAGAAAATAAGAAATCACCCCACAGGGAGGATGACCACACTGCAATCCCCTTTCCTCCATTCTCCTCTTGGAATTTTGGTTAAGCTGCCAGGTCTGGGATTTGAACTGTGGTCATTATGTGGGAGTCCAGCAACATAACCATTTCACTATCTGCTGGGCCCCTTTCCTCTCTTAAAAACACACCAGAAATCAACCATAGGGGCCCTGCTCTAATGACCTTCCTGGACACCATGAAGGTATGAAGTTTTCACTTAACATCTTTTTCTTATTATTATTTAATTATTGTTATTATTTTTTAAGAACTATTGCATTTAACTTTATTTATTATTATTATTTTTTAATTTGACCAGAAAGAGACAGAGAGAGAGAGCAAGAGAAAGTGAGAACGGAAGCCATCAGGTCTGGAACTCCAACCACAGTCAGCCATGTGGGAGTACAGTGCCTTAACCACCACACCACCTGCCAGCCCCTATTATTATTATTATTATTATTATTTTAAATTTGCTATAGGGCACATGCACGCACCAGAGAGAGGGAGAGAAGGAAAGTGAGAAAGCAAGCCACTCGGAACTAGAACTAAATCGTGGTGTCATGTAGGAGCTCAACGCCTTAACCACCACGCCACCTGCTGGCCCCTTCACTTAACATCTTTACAGTACAACCAAATCCCAATTCATAAATTTGGGGGAGGAGGGACATCCAAACTATAGATGCTTCCAAGACAGAAGAAGAAACTGTTTCCCATTAAAAAGGTTAAATCCTTTATAAACTCAGCAGTTAGAATAGTGCTGCTTTTCTGGGGGTGTAATCTGTTTTGGGAGGTGATGGGAAATGCTTTCATGTCTTATAGAAAGGCAGTAACTACTGTTGGTTATCTCTGTATGCTAACACAGGCTCAAGCAGGGAGGTGGAGTGCTCATGGCCACTGGGGTGGTTACTTAGCATCCTAATGCCCTGCCCTCTATGATGCCGGTTATAAGGGAAGCAGGCTCCACTACCCATTAGGAGTCAAGACAGATGCCCTTCCCCTTGTCCCTGGTCTCCAGAAGACAGTCATATAATCCAGACTCAGCAAATCAAATATTCCCAGCAGGACTTTTAATGTAGACCCAGAGACAGTTCGGAATTCCATAGCAGCAGTGTGGCAACAGGGCCAGATTTAGGGACATCCTAACTGGATTGTCCCTGCAGAATGAGCTAAACTGTGCCCCTTCTGCCCAGCCTCCCTCAGATCCTGTTTTCAAAACTTGGTTATCCGTCCTCTGGTTAATTCTGTTAACCATCCACTATGCTTCTATTAAAGTCAGTTAGCATCCATTTCTTTCTCCAAGTTTTTTTTTTTTTAAGGTTTTTGCCTTAGGGCATGTGCACTCACTGAAGAGAAACAGAAGCAGTGAGAAGGAAAGTAAGAAATCACCCTTCAGAGGGATGGCCACACTGCAATCCCTTGTCCTCCATTCCCTTCTTGGGATTTTGGGCATGCACACATGTGTCCAGTGTGTTTCAAGCTTCCCAGTTCAGAACTTAAACCGTGTTCAACCATGTGAGAGAACAGTGCCTTAACTACTGTGCCACCTGCTGGCCCCAATTAGCATCCATTTCTGTTGTATGCAGCTCAGAAAGCTGACTGACAAAGAAATTGATGTCCCTTAGTACAGAGACTTCGCTGGAGGTCAGACACCTGGGCTCTTGTCCAGGAGGAATCTAGATAGGAGTGGGGGTCTTTGTCTCCTTCCTTTCCAGGGCTTGGCTGCTTATTGTAAGGTTATTTTTATGTTATAGCTAAACATCTATGATTCTATGAAACAAACAGTTCGTTTCACATAGAGTCATAGAATGTGGTGTGGCACACACACATTTTTTTTGGAGAAGTTTTTTCGTTATAGGGCGCGTGCTCTCGACAAACAGACAGAGACAGAGAGACAGAAAGCGAGAAATCACCCCCCAGGGGGGATGGCCACGCTGCAATCGCTTCTCCTCCATTCTCCTCTCGGGATCTTGGGCACGCCCAAGCGCCCGGCATGAGTTTAAGCCACCGGGTCCGGGAGTTTAAGACACCGGGGCCGGGACTCAAACTGCGGTTGACTGCATGGGAGTCCAGCAACATAGCCATTGCGCTAACTGCTGGTTCCTTGAGAAGTATTTTTGAGATAACTGGGTAAAAATGATCCATGGACTAAATATGAGATGATGTTAAGCAAATATTGATGATTTTCTTGGGAGTATTAGTGGTATTCTTGATTATGTAAAATAGTCCTTATCATTAGAGATTCATGCTGGATTTATAGGTGCAATAAAATAATGCCTTGGATTTGTCTTACAATACTCTAGCACAACACTACTCAAAGTGTGATCTGTGGATCACTGTCGGCCTGCAGCCTGTCAGCTACCAAATGGGTTGTTGGTCTGTTCTATGTGCAGAAATTGACAATTAGTGTTCAGAAAGGTTATAGCACTTTGGCATTGCCAGGGAGGGCATCCAGTCATGTCCCTGACCTTTGGCATTGCCAGGGAGGGCATCCAAACAGTCATGTCCCTGACCAGGGGAGAGCCCTGTGTGGGTACTGTTTAATTTGCATGCTAATTATGTGTGGCATGTATGTGCCATGAGCTATCTTGAAAGACTGGAAGTTAAATAAGTGGGTCCTTCACCACCGGTAGCTTGAGAAGCAATGCTTTAGCACACACAAACAGGAAGGGAAGAGATTGATGAAGAAGAATAGCAGAAAGCGAATGCTGTTGAAGCTAGGTGATGGGCACATGGTGTTCATAATATAATTCTCTCTACTTCTGTAAATATTTTTAAAAGAATTATTTTATTTAAATTTCTCTATGTATTTATTTTAATTTTACCCAAAAGCGAGTCAGAGAGAGAGAGAAAGTGAGAAAGCATGGTGCCAGGTCTAGGACTTGGATTGCGGTTGGCCATGTTGGAATCCAGCACCCTTAACCACCATGCCACCTGCCAGCCCCACTACTTCTGTAGATATCTGAAAGTCAATATCACTTGCCATAGTAAAAAGTTAAGGGGTAGCTCCATGGCCTGGTGGTTAAGGCAGCTGTTCCCAGATGGCCAACCTCACGGTTTGAATCCTGGACCTGGTAGCTTGAGAAACAGACTGGGTATGTGTGTGCATGCCCCAAATCCTGACAGGATGGAAAGGTAGAGGAGAAGGGATTGTGGAATGACCATTTCCCATGAAAGGAGTGTTTTCTGCTGTCCTTCTCTCTCTGTCTATATCTCTGTTGAGATACATGCCCATTACCGAGAAAATAAGTTTTCTAAATCAGTCTATTGATTGAAATATTTTAAATATACAGATTTTAAATATATATTTATATCTAAACATAGACTAGTTATGTGTATATATATATATATGTTTCAAATAAAAGAAAAATTACACACAAAACACAGTTCACATAGGGAATCACATGTAACGATTCAAGCAAAACTCTCTTATAAAAGTAGTCTTGGGTAAATAAACAGAAAGCAATTTGCTGGATCATGAGCACGGTGAACTCTTATTATATAATAAACTCTGATTATATAATGAACTCCTTGAGGCCATAGATCCCGTGAGATACCACCTGAGTCTCTGTAGCACTCACCCTAGGGTACTGCCGAGTAAATGGTGCTTAATAAACATCGCTTGGTAGGCTACACTCAGGAAATGAATTGTTGTGAACAGCAGTTTAATTCTCCATGCAATAACTCTCACTGCTCAATCAATTTGAAAATCAGTTTCCTGAATCCTCCCTCTTGGAGATTTGTCACAGAATGTTTGAGCCTGAGGGGCACTTGGAGTTTTGTTAATATCCTCATTTTGCAGATGCGGAAATGAGGTCTGGAGGAGTTAGATGGAGCCTTGCTGGACACCCAGCTTGTTAATGGCAGTGCTGTTGCCTCTCATAACTGCTTTTGGTCTCTTCCTTCTGCCATGATATTTCTCAGAAGGCATAAACCCACCTCCTACTCTGGTCCCTTGCGCTTAGTTTTAAAATTATACAGTTTTAGCTGTAAGAGAGAAAAGAAGTTATCAAACTGGCTCCACCAGGAGGCTGAACAGATGAATACAGAACAAATTCCTGTCATGATCAGTATTTACCCAGCACTAGTTCATCTGACTTGGGTGGGATAAACTCTCTGGCCTCTGAGAACCTGCTATTTAGGGGAGGAATGTGAAGAAGGCATAAAACCTGGGTTCAATCAGTGTGGACTTGAAATTGTGCTTTATCCTGTTGGCATTGAGGAGCATGGGGAATTTTTGTTGGTGATGGGATGGGATCCACTCAATCATTTGGGAAGATCAATATGGTAGCAACAGTGAGGGAGAAGCTGAATGGGGATAAACTTGAAGAGGGCCTTAAGGAGATGAAAAGTTGAGCAAGTCATGGTAGTGGGAAGAGAAAGAAAGGGCAGATCTAAGAGCTTTGTTAAAGAAAAAAAAAAAAAAAACCCATGTGTTAGTGTGCTATACAACATTAAGCAAACCTAAACACCATACAAATCTGAACTCATTTGCACCTCCTGAATTAGGTACTATTGTTATTCCTGTTATACACATGTGGAAACAGGGGCAAAGTAAAGTTAAGTAACATGCCCTAGGACACACATTAAAGAATGGTGGTATTAAGAGCCGGCAGGTGGTGTGGTGGTTAAAAGCGCTGGAATCCCACATGACTGACTGTGGTTTGAGTCCTGGACCTGATGGCTTGCTTTCTTGCTTTCCATATCTCCCTCTCTCTGTCTCTCTCTGGTCAGATTGAAGAAAACAATAACAAATGGAATTAAATAAATAAATAAATAATTTTTTTTAAAAATGGTGGTATACTTCATACCCAAGCATTTCTTTCTTCTTTTTTTCCAGATTGCCAGAGAGGACATATGCTCACCAGAGACAGACAGTGAGACAGAGAAGACTACACTCCTTCAATGGGGTGTAGTCTCGCCACAATCCTTTCTCTATTTTTCCATCCTTCTGGAATTTGGGGCACATATGCCCAGTGTTTTTCAAGTTACTAGAGTCAAGATTTGAATGGTACAGTTGGCCAAGTGGGATCTGGCTCCCTTAACCACCAGGCAATGAGGCTGGTTCAACATTCAGGCATTCTGGTGCCTGTGTTTCAGTTCTTAACCACCACTCTATACTATATTTGATAAGATATTTAGATGCAAAAGTCATGATGAATCCAAGTGACAGAAAATATTAATGCCATTGATGGATTAGAGATATCAAATGAGAATATTAACTGGGGAAAAGAAGCCATACATTTTTTAGAGAGATTTTTGCTATAGAGTATGTGTGCTCACCAAAGAGACAGAAAGAAACAGAGAGAGAAGGCAAGAAATCACATCCCCCCCGGGGGGGGGGGGGGGCCATGCTGCAATCCCTTCTCCTCCATTTTCTCTGGATTTTGGGCATGCATGCACACACATCCAGCGTGAGTTTTAAGCTGCTGGGTCTGGGACTCAACAGCAGTGGACTATGAGGGAGTCTAGTGATGTAACCATTATGGCATCTCTGGTCCCAAGGATACACATTTTGAAAGAATAATTTTTTAAACTTTTCTTCTTGGAGCCAGCGGATGGCATAGTTGTTACATCACTGGATTCCCACATGGCTGACTGCAATTTGAGTCCCAGATCCGGTGGTTTGAAAATCATGCCAGGTGCTTGTGCTTGCGTGTCCAAGATCCCAGGAGGCGAAGGGATTGTGTTGTGGCCATATCCCCTAGGGGTGATTTCTTGCTTTCCTTCTCACTGACTCTCTCTGTCTCTCTCCAGTGAGTGCTTGTGTCTTTAAGCGGTAAAAAAAACTCTGAATTTTTTTAGAGAGATTTTTGCTATAGAATGTGTATGCTTGCAGGAGACACACAGATAGGAAGTGAGAAATCACTCCCAAGGGGGGATGGCTACCCCACAATCCCTTCTCCTCCATTTTCCTCTCAGGATTTTGGTGCACACACACACACACACACACACACACACACACGTGTGCCCAGTTTGAGTCTGAAGCTGATGAATCTGGGACTCGAACCATGGCTGGCCATGTGGGGGTCCAGAAACGAAACCACTATGCCATCTGCTGGTCCCATTTTTCTTCTTTTTAAAATATTTTTATTTTTTAATAGAGAGATTTTTGCTAGAGGGCATGTGTGTGTGCTGGAGAAACAGACAGAAAGTGAGAAATCATCCCACCACCACCACCAGGGAGATCAGATGGCCATGCTGATATCCCTTCCCCTCCATTCTCCTCTTAGGATTTTGGACATGCACACAGATGTGCCCAGCATGAGTTTTAAGCTGCTGGGTACAGGACTCAAACCACAGTCAACTACCTGGGAGTCCAGTAATGTAACCATTATGCCATCTTCTGTCCCTAAATTATTTTTATTTTAAAAATGTATTTATTAGGTTTTCAGGAAAGTCATGACATATTTTTCTATGTAAAAATGCACCATGACTTTCCAACAACCCAATACATTTTTAGGTTTTTTTTTTTTTGCCGTAGGGCATGTGCACTCACCAGAGAGAGACAGAAAGAGGCAAAGAGAGAAATCATCCCCCAGGAAGGAAGGCCATACCATAATCCTTTCTCTTCCATTCTCCTCATGGGATTTTGGAGATTCACGCAAATACACCTGGTGTGATTTTCAAGTCACCAGGTCTGGGACTTAAACTTCAGTCAACCATGTGAAAGTCTAGTGCTTTAACCACCACCCCACCTGCTAGTCCCATTTAAAAATATATTTTTAATATTTTTCTTTATTCATGATAGAGAACATGCATGACAGAGAAGAGAGAAAGGGAGAGAGAGGGAGAGAGAGAGAAAAGAACACTCCACAGGGTCTGATCACATCTGGATTCCCTTCCTCCAACTTCCAACCTGTCAGATCCTGGGCACTCACACACATACCTGGTGTGACTGGGTAGGGATTCGAACTGGGGTCAGCTTCTCTTAAGCAGTGCATTACTGCTGCACCACAGAACCAGCCCCACACTTGGTTTTTAAATATATTTCATTTAAATTGACAAGGACACAGGTGAGTAGAATCACCCATGGGATAGCAGAGGTATAGGACGGGAACTTGATAGACTAGAAAACTGGCAGATGGATAAGAGTTAATGTTTTGAGACAGGATAAATGCCAAGAATGCTAAATATCAAACCAACACAAAATGTAGTGAATGTGGTAGGCAGAACAGTGGTCCCCAAAGGAACTGCATTCCTTCTAGGGGATGCCTGGACGCACGCAATCCAAGAATGGCACAGTGAGGTTGAACAAAAACATTCGATCTTTTGTTATGATCCCATAGATCCTTTTCCCTCCTCAGCCTTTTATTTCTGTTATTCAGGCTGGATATACTCAATTGCATTGTCCTCACATTCAATGATTCTATCTTTTGTCATATCTACTTTACCACTGACTCCACCCAGTGAGTTATTTTTGTTGTAGTATTTTTTATTTCTATAAGTTGGTACTTTTATAACATTTATTTTTTGGCTTATGTTTTATATTTTTTCATATGCTTTAGAGATTTTATAATAACTTGTTGAAATAATTTTATGGTGGTTAGTTAGAAATCTTTGCCGAATAGTTCATAATTATTCATTTCATTATCAAGTTGTGATTTTCTGGGTTCTGACAGTAAGTGATTTTCAGTTGTATCCTGGATATTTTACACTTTCTGTTAGGAGACTCTTGATCCTATATAAATCTTCTGTAGTAAGCAGCTGCCCTCGTTAGGTTTAGTGTGATTTTTGTGGGCTAGCTTTAAAGACAGTAGCATTTTCAAATCCTTGCCATGCTATTCTGGTCTGCTTTGTTCTTGTGGCTCTGCTTAAGCTCCTACTGAATCCCTGCATGTGGTACATGTAGGGCAGAAGGCACTTCTCTGAGTTGACTGGTGTCACTATGTAGGTGTGGGGGATGCCCAGGTCAGCTTCAGCCACTGAGTGCATGCTTGGAAGATACTGGGCCTGACAGTGCTGCTAGTGCAGGTGGAGGAGCCCATCAGCTGTTATCTGGTTATCTGGTATGGGGAAGTAGATGAGCTGGCCTGCCTGTTTTTGTTGGGGGTTTTTTGTGGGTTTGTGTGTGTGTGTGTGTTTTGTTTTTGTTTGTTTGGTTGTTTGGTTGGTTGGTTGGTGTTTTACTACTGCTGTGGGCAGATCATTCTGTTGCTATCTGTGATGCAGACAGGGCAGAGAGATTAGAAACTCATTTCTGACTGGGCCACAATTGTCCCTGGGTATGGTTCTTCCTAAGTTCTTGCTGGGATCCCCCTTTCCTGGTCTTTAAGCCAGAGAGAGTACTTTTTCCTTCTTCCTTCTTTCTTTCCTGCCTTCCTTCTTTTCCCTCTCTCCTATGCCTACTGTTGGTTTCAGCCTGCCTACTGCCCATGATATACGGAAGGTGGAAAAAAAAAAACAACCCTAGAACTCACTGTGATATGTTCTTCCAATCCTGAGGTCCTAAGCTAGCCCACTTTCTTTCCACCTTTTTGAATCCTTTGATTATTGCCTGTTTGATTCTTTCCATATTTTGTTGTATTTAGAAGGTAGGAGTCAGGAAAAATGAGTCTATATATATATATACATATATATATATATATATATATTTTTTTTTTTTATTTTTTTTTTCATGTTTGCTTGCCAGAGAGGAAAGAGACAGAGAGATACAGAGAGAGGGAAAGTGAGAAACCACCCCCCCCCAGAATATTGACTATGCCATAGTCCCATCTCCTCCATATTTCAGGATCTTGGGTATGCATGTACACGATTGGCATGATTTTCAAGTCACCATGTCCGGGACTCGAAATGTAGTCAGAAATGTGGGAATCCAGCCACCTTAACCACCACACCACCATCTATTCTTTTAATCGGAAGCAGCCTTGAGATTTTGAGCAGATGCTTGTTGATTGAAGTCTCTGTACTAGCTTCTGATTGTTGATACAGTAAATCACTACAACAACATTTGCTTAAAACTACAAATGCGTATTTTTTGTTTTGGAGGTGAGAAGTCCAAAAATGGGCCTGGCAGGAAAAGTCAGTGTTGGTAGGGCTGCATTCCTTCTGGAGGTTGTATGGAAACACCCAGCCTATATCTCTAATTTGTGGTCCTTTCTGGAAAGACAGCAGTCTGAACACTGCTTCTGTTGTCATGTCTCCTTCTCTGACTCTGACCCTCCTTCCTGCCTTTTATAAGGACCCTTGTGATTATATGAGGCCCACCAGGATAATCCAGGATAACCTTTCCATTTCAAGGCCTTTAATCATATCTGCAAAGTCTCCCTTGCTAAGTCAGGTAACATATTCACAGGTTTAGAGGATTAGGACATGGACATCTTTGGGGACCACTGTTCTACCTACCACAGCCACTACGTTTTGACTTGGTTTGATATTTAGCAATAGATAATGGATGCATGTTTGTTCCCCAGCTATCCATTGTTCTTCCACAGAGACAGCAAGAACACCAGGCCCTTTAGTATCTTTCCAAATAGTTTTTAAGAGAGATTTTTGCTATAGAGCGTGTGCACTCACCAGAGAGACAGAAACCGAGCAATCACCCCCCAGGGGGGATTGGCCACACCACAATCCCTTCTCCTCCCATTCTCCTCTCAGGATCTTGGGCACGCAGGGACCAGCAGTTAGTGTAATGGCTATGTCGCTGGACTCCTATGTAGTTGACCACAGTTCACATCCCGGACCCGGTGGCTTAAAACTCACGCCCGGCACGTGTGCATGCATGCCCAAGATCCCAAGAGGAGAATGGAGGAGAAGGGATTGCAGCATGGCCATCCCCCCGGGGGTTGATTTCTCGCTTTCTGTCTCTCTGTCTCTCTCTGTCCTTCTGGCGAGCGCATGCACCCTATAGCAAAAACCTCTACAAAAAAAAAAAAAAAAAAAAAAAAAAAAGGATCTTGGGCACACATGCACACGTGCCCAGCACGAGCTTTTAAGTCACCAGTTCGGGGCCTCAAACTGCAATTGACTATATGGGAGTCCAGTCACGTAACCATTATGCCATCTGCTGGCCCCTCTCCGAAGATATTTTATTCATATATGAGCACAAAACTTTCCTCTCTGCCTCCATTTTCTTGCACACAAGTGGTAATCTACTACATATGCCATTTCTCTCTCTCTCTTTTTTTTCTGAATGAGTAATATAGTTTGAGATATTTCTACATCAGAATAAATGCTCTCTTGTTCTTTATTACAGTTACACAGCAGTCAGTAATATAAATATGTCAATCACTCACATAATCTCTCCTTCTCTGTTGGGAGTCTGTGTTGCTTCCAATCTTTTGCTTTTTCAAATGCCTCTCTAAATGTCAAGATATACCTAGGAATAAATTTAACCAAGGAGATGAAAGATCTCTATAATAAAAATCATAAAACTCTAAAGAAAAAAAATGAAAGAAAACACACAAAAATGGAAAGACATTCCATATTCATGAATTGGAAAAATCAATTTAGGTAAAATGTTGGTGTTGCTTCCAATCTTTTGCTTTTTCAAATACCTCTCTAAATGTCAAGATATACCTAGGAATAAATTTAACCAAGGAGATGAAAGATCTCTATAATAAAAATCATAAAACTCTAAAGAAAAAAAATGAAAGAAAACACACAAAAATGGAAAGACATTCCATATTCATGAATTGGAAAAATCAATTTAGGTAAAATGTTGATTCTACCCAAAGTGATATACAAATTTAGTAAAGTTCCCTATTAAAATATCAGTGACATTCTTCACAGAAACAGAAAAAACAACCTTAAAATTTGTTTGGAACCATAAAAGCACCCAACTAGCCAAAGGAATTCTGCAAAAAAGAACAAAGTTGGTGGCATCACACTGCCTGGCTTCAAGATATACTACAAAATCATATTAACCAAAACTGCATGGAACTGACAGGCTTTTAAAAAGTTTCTTCTGGAATTTAAGGGGGTGACTAACCTTATTTTCAGGGGAGATAGTTGCTAGTTACTGTCCCAGCTGAGTAGGGCTTAAACAGATGTGGTGATGACGGAGACTAGAATAGAAAGGGATAAGGAATTAGGGAACATGGAACAAATGGAGCCATTTCACCATTTTACTGTGCTCTATAATTTTACAAGCATTTTTGGACTCATTTTGTTTACATATACACTTGACAGTCGTTCATTTATAAGAACCTCATAAAGACTGTGAGACACAGAGATCACCTAGTATCCATAATTTGCAGATAAGAAAACTCCAGCTCCAAGAGACTGAGTAACTTACTTCAGGGCACACAGTGGCAAAGCCAGATCTCAAACTGAGGAGAAGCTGGACAAAAGCTAACTGTGATTAAAGATTTTATTTTTGTACAGGAATATGTGTGTATACTTTTCTCAAGATAAAAGAGACCTATAAATATATGATGAAAAAGGAAGAGAGAAAAAGAAAATGCCAAGGATATGAGAGAGAACATGAAAACCAGCCCACAGTTAGGCTTTATTGCATCCTCGCTGCTGGGAATTCTAATTAGAGCACTCCCTTCCAAATGGTCTGAATATCTTCTAAAGAGTCAATGCCACGGCATTAACCAAGATCTCAGGAGGAACTTGTGAAGGCGACCAGAAAACTTTCATAGTATGAAATACACACGAGTTACATTCTCATGAAATAATAAAGTGTGTTCAAGACATCTAACATGAAACAGCAAATGTTGAAGGAAGCAAAGGAAAATTCCACAGAGAGGATAGGGATGCTAAGTCTTATGTCTTCCTTAAATACACCACCCACTGAGACATTAGCTGGAAAAGATTCACTCGGGTGAATTTGGAGAAGTTTTGGTTTGGTTGTTGATAAAACTGCTACCTCTGATGCACAGCTCTTAGTGATTTAATAAAGAAGAGAGTAAGCAAATGCCTGGTCTGGACCACAAGCATATTTACCAAGGGAATCTTTATCCCAAACAGGTTGTCAATCATCTTAATAAGTTCTTTCTCCCAATGTGAACTCACTCATGAGGACTGAGCTCAGACACACAGAGAAGGTAATTTTCCCCTTGAGAAGGAAGTAGAGTCTAAAAGAATCAAGTACTGTGAAGCGACTAGAGAGAACGAGAATGTAGAGAGGAAAAGGAATAAACAAGCATTTTAAGCCAAAATGCAGCAAAAATCGAGCAATTAGTCATTAACTGGATGTACACAAACCAACAGGCAAACCAGTTTATCATATGTGCTTCACCTTGCTTCTGTTAAAGTATTTTAAACTAAATTACAGACATGAAGATATTTTATCTTTAGATCCTTCATATACATTTCTAAAAAATAAGGACATCACCCTATATTTTGTTCGATATAATGGTGGAGCATCAGTTGGCTGGTCTGGATGTGCTAACATGGGTGAACGAGACAGAGCTCATGCTCCTTTGGCAGGAGTATGGGAGACTAACCACACCACATTATTACATTTGTCTGGTGTAATTAAATTAGGAAAGTAAAGCTCACAGTGCTGCTGGAGTATTTAAAAGAGAGCCCCTCCCAGTGGTGGTGGGAGGGGAGAGGGATGGAGTGGTCTGGAAAGAGGTCTCTAAGGAAGGGACCTTCCAGGCAAAAGGAGCAGCATCTTGGATGGCTCAGAGTTGGGAGGCAGGGAAGCAAGTTGGACCTAGGTTTTGGCATCACCTGGAATATCTATCAGCATCTCACGCCTCGTTTTCCCCATCTGTAAAATGGGGCTAGTAACAGTGATGTTTGAAACGAATGTTGATGGGTAGCGCGTACTCGACAATCCTACCTCAAAACATGTTGGTTAAAGAAAACAAAACAAAACAAAATGGAGCTTAAGGAGGTGGCATGTGGGCAGAGGCTGGCTGCTATCCAACGGGTAATGAGAAGCATGGAAGAGAATATGTGACAAGGCCGAGTCTATGTTTTTAATTTTTTTTTTTTTTCTGGAGAGGTTTTAGTTATACAGCGAGTGTGCTCGCCAGAAAGTGCTATCCATTACCCGTTGGAAGAGCATGGAAGAGAATATGTGACAAGGCCGAGTCTATGTTTTTAATTTTTTTTTTTTTTCTGGAGAGGTTTTAGTTATACAGCGAGTGTGCTCGCCAGAAAGACAGAAAGAGACAGAGAGACAGAAAGCGAGAAATCACCCCCCAGGGGGGATGGGCATGCCACAATCGCTTCTCCTCCATTCTCCTCTCGGGATCTTGGGCACGCACGCACACGCGTCAGGCATGAGTTTAAACCACCAGGTCCGGGACTAGACCCGCGTTGACTACATGGGAGTCCAGCGGCATAGCCATTCTCCTGGTCCCTATGTTTTTTCATTTTTCAACTGTTTCTTTAATTATAAGGGTGTTGCACACTTAAATATGAGAATGACCATGTCTGCACTTTGTTAACACTAGATGGGAATGAACTTTTCAATGTATTGCCAACTACATACATTTTTAAATGGCACACCTTTTGAAAACTCCATTTCTTTGTGGCTTAGTTCAAGCAGTTGTTCCTATTTATTGACAATTCACATTTCTTTTGTGAAATTCCTGTTCATATGTTTCATTCGTTTTCTATTCATTTGCCATTTTAGTATTTATTTACAGAAAATCTTCGTGTATTAAGATTTTAAATCCTTGTTTGCTAATGTCTGTAGCATATTTCCCCCCCTCCCCCCCAATTTGGCTCCTGTCCTTATAACATTGTTTCCCTACCCCTTTTTGGAGGTTTTTGTTATAGGGTAAATGCACTTGCTAGAGAGAGAAACAGAGACAGTGAATGATCACCTCACCCCCCTGAGGGGATGGCTACACTGCAATCCCTTCTCTTTCATTCTTTTCCTGAGATTTTGGGGCACACATGCTTGGGGTGATTTTCAAGCCACCAGGTCCATGACTTGAATTGTGGTTGGCCATGTGGGAGTTCAGCGCTTTAATCACCACATCACCTGCTGGGCCCAAGGTTTTCATTTTTATGTCAAGCAAAACTGTCAGTTTCTTTTACTATTTTGCATTACTACTCTTTTAGGAAGGGTTTTCCTCATTGTAAAGATAGAAGAACACTTACCTGTATTGTCATCTACAATGTTTACAGTGTTTGTTTTTTAAATTTAGATCCTTAATCCATCTGGAAGTTAGTTTTTAGCAAAAAATGAGATAAGCCTCTCACCATTCATTGTATATGTAGGTAATTCCTCTTTTACCAGCATTTCAAAAAGTTATCCTTAACATACACTAAATGTCCCTGAATATAGCAACCTATCATCTTTTTTTTTGAGAGAGAGATTTTTTGTTATAGGGCATGTGTGCTCACCAGAGAGACAGAAAGAAATTGCCAAAGGAGGAAGGCCACGCTGCAATTCCTTCTCCATTCTCCTCTCATACACGCACGTGCCCAGCGTGAGTTTTTAAGCCACCAGGTCTGGGACTTGAATCACCATTGATTATGTGGGAGTCAAGTGACATAACTGTTATGCCATCTGTTGGTCTCAACAATTTGTAAGAATTCTGTTGAAGAAAAAGTTTCTCTGTTATATGTGTTCCAAATATTTTCCTAGCTTTAATCATATGTATGGCCTTAAATATATTTTGCCTACAGAAGTTTTTCTTTTTTAAAAAAAATTTGCCAGAGAGAGAGAGAGAACACATGAAAAAGAACCCCCTGGAGGGATTGGCTACACCTCCATTCTCTTTTTGGGATTTTGGGCACACAGGCACACATGCCAGGTGTGTTTTTCAAGTTGCTGGGTCCAGGACTTGAACTGTTGGCCAGGTAGAATCCAGCCATCTTGATCACCATGCCACCAGCTGGCCCTGAAGTTTTAAATTTTTAAGCAGTCAGTTTCATAGATTTTTTTTCCTCTATGATTTTTAGGTTTCATACCAGTCTTAGAAAGGTCTTCTCTATTCTTAGATACGTCGATTACTCATGTTGCATTCGAGCATTTTTATGATTTTAGTTTTTAATTTGGAATCTTTAATCCATCTGAATTTAATCTGATATGAGAAGTAAAGTAGGAAATCAAGCCTTTTCATGCTGCTTTCCCCAATGTAGGGAGTCAATGACTACTGCTTGCTAACAGCTCCTATCTTTTTCCTTATGGATTTGAAGCCCCACCTCACTATGTACTCCATTTCCAAATGCATTTATATCTCTTTATGGATTTAATTTTTTTCTTTGATTTGTCAATTTCTCCTTTGTTGCTGCTTTAATTAATAAAGAATTTAAAATGTTTTCATAGTTGATAAGGCTTTTCCTTTTTAAAATCTTTTCTGCATATTCTTACATTTTGCTTTTTATATTGGTTCTTTTCTTTTCTTTGAAGAATTATTTTAACTTTATTATTTTTTAAATTTGTTTTTTAGTTTGACCAAAGAGGGGTAGGGCAAGAGCAAGAGAGAGAAAGTGAGAAAGCAAGCCACTAGGTCTAGGACTCAAACCAGAGCTGGCCATGTGGGAGTCCAGTGCCCCCAGCCACCATGCTATCTATTGGCCCCAGCAGTTCTCTTCTTTAAAGTTCTGATGTTCCTGCCAGTAAATCTATCTTCACAAAGATCCTGGTAAGTTCGTAAAGGGCCACAGATAATAATATAGGTCAGTCACCATGTTCATGGAATGATAGGATGTTGGTGAATATATCTGTAGGCAGAATTAGACAATAATGCCAAAGGCCTGAGTCTCAATATCCTTATCTCTTAGTCTTTATTAAAGGTTCAAAGAGATAAATGGAAAATGCTATCTTAACCTCATAGAGATCAAATTAAGGAGTGAGAGTGCAGGAAACAAATATCTTGTACTGACCTGTCACAAACACTTACTTGGACACAAGTAAACACACACCACACTCTTTTTTCACTTGAGGTGATTCTGAGTTTTAGACTTTCAATTTCCCTGCTTTCGTGGTCCACTTCTTGCTGAGTCCCCTTAGCACTGATACTAAGGATGGTTATGAAATTTCTGATACTAAAATCTCTTTGCAAGATAGAAGCAGTTGCTTCTCCACAGGGAGATTCAAACAGCTTTTTATTTTTTTGTCCTTTAAAAGCAGTATAAAATAATCCAGTTTCCTTCTGTTGGTAGCCATGGAGACTAATTGCAAATATTTCAGTTACTGAAAAATACTGAAAACTACAGCATTCTTCAAGGACGTCTATTAATGATTCGCATTACAAGACAATAAAGCTAGCATGCATAATTTTTAAGCTGTAGATTTTCGATGTTCAGTCCCACTGGTTTCATGATTATCTGGGGTCTGTTGCACGGAAGCCCCCTGGGAAAGAGGCAGACGACTGCTTGTCAGAGGAACACCTGGAGCTTTGTTTCCTCAAGCATTTCTCAAAGACCTATTCATTCCCCATTTCCTGACAATTAGGTTTCCTTCCAGGGATGCCGTTCCATTTCAGTTTGGAGCACCATTTCTTACTTCTGATCTCTCTAGAACTGGAAGCCTGAGCATGTCATTTCTAACCTTTAAAAGGCTTCTGTCTCTGCCTAGGTCTCAAGAGACCATCTTAAGATGGCCTGCTCACTTTCAATGTACATGTTAAGGCTTACCATTTGCACAATACGTCTCTGAAAAGCTTTCGGCAATTAAATTTCACCTCAAGTGTCTCAAAATCTCATTGCACAGAGTTGCTAGTTTTAGTTGTCCCCCCAAACAAGCAATCTAACCCTTCTGTCAATGTAATTTGTCTGAAGAACTGTTGAGAAAGGGATTAGTATGAGGCGTCCAATTACAGCTTCAGAGAGCCTGGTGCCAGGTGCTGTAACTCTACATGGGGTTCAGGACATGACCCGCAGAGCAGAGCATCTGCCAGCACAAGCCTTCACTGGCTATTTCCAGAGCTCCCTCAGAGGACAGGGCCAGGAGAGTGCTGAGGGAGGCCCTGTTCTGGACAAGTGTTTGCAGACTGAGCACAGGGTGTCAGAGGCCGGAACAGGGTGAAGGGCCAACCGTTTAGAGGATGACAAAGGGGCTGGGAGCAGGAAGGCTGAAGACAAAAAGGAGAGGAAGAAGGACTCCGTCTGGGCAAATGATTTCTTATCCTCTTCTACCACAGATTGACGAGGCGCCAATGTGTCATACCATAACTGTGCTTACGCTTGCTTTGGTGGGTGGCATTTGTTTGCTTCTCACCTTTCATATTTGCAATTGGATGGAGACAAAGACTTTTTTAAAATCTCTGAATTTTAGCTCTTATTTTAGATGGTCCCGATGTTCCTTCTGTACCCAGTTAATATTATGAAACAGAATTCTGACTTGGGAGAGGATGTAAGGGTATGATTGAGATATGATTAAGATATGATGTACTAAATCTTTATATTGTCCTAGGATAGATGTTCTCAATCACATAGTCTCAGTTTTACAGCTCAGTTTAATTTTTATACCTGATTCAGCACAGAGCTTGGTATATTGCAAAATACTCATCCCATAGAAGCTTGGGGAAAGGGATGAAGTCCAGCAAGGGTGTGATTTCATGTGAGGTACCAGCCTCAGCCTGCTTCCAAAGGAGGCGCTGGAGTAGAAATTAAGCCTCAGATTATGCCCTCCCTTGAGGTAAGGAAGCTAGGCTTTTGGCTCCTAATCCAGATAGTCAGTGGCCTCAGCCAACATGAGCGGGAGGGAGGTGAGAGGTGGGCGGCCAGGGACACAAGATCCCAGACCCTGCTGGCTTTCCATATGGGCCAACTGGCTCCAGTACCAGGTCACAGGGGCCAGCCTTTAACTGCAAAGCACTTGGCTGAGGGCTGGGCACACATGGCTGGGAAGTGACCAGTAGGGGTCTGGGTGCCACCTGCACTCCACCTCCAATACAGCTTGCTCTCACCACCAGGCATGAATTATGGGTCTTTCATCACATTCTTCTGTAAGAGAAAATGAACAACATCTTTTGAAAGTCCTGGGGTTGGCTTTTCATCATCCAGAGATGCACTTCCTTCTCCAAGCGGATAGAAGCGGACGTCTCTGGAATGCCTCTGCAAGGCTGAGCATCCATCCCGGTTGAAGATGACCCGAGCCATCTGAAAACAGCGAAGGGTGTACTTTTGACTCTCCTGGCCCCTTAGTTCAGTGATTTTCTGAGTCAGGCACTGGCAGACAGATGCGGAGAGTGAATTTCTAGAGACTGGTTGTGGATGGCCAAACGTTTCATAGAATCTATCCAGAGATTTCCGAAGTTCTTCATCCTCCTCTTTGGTTTCCAATTCGCTTTTCACAGAAGGATCCAAACAGAAGTTCTCAAAGGTCCAAGAGGCATTTTGTTCAGTATTTTGGCTCTTGGTATCTGCAGGACAAAACACATTCCAATACTTGAATACACAATCAAAACTATCAGAAAGAAACCAAAGAGCAGATGCCGTCTCCTTTTGGTTCCACATGCTTTCTGCTCCCAGGTAACTGTCAAGGCTGGACAAAGATCAGTTTAGAATCTGTTCCCACCATCCTGGGTTATGCCACTTATTTGCTCATAACAAGAACATTTTATTTGCATGTATCAGGGGTTCTTCTTTTTAATAATTATTTTATTTTATTTTACTTATTATTTTCTAATTTGACCAGAGAGAGAAAGTAAGAAAGCAGGCTGCAGATCTGGGACTTGAGCCATGGTCAGCCATGGGGAAGTCCAGCACCTTAACCATCACATCACCTGCTGGCCCTCGTATCAGCAGTTCTTAATGTGGGGTGCCTGTTAAAAATTCAGAGTGACCATGCCAGGCGCTTGTGTGTGCGTGCCCAAAATCCTGAGAGGAGAATGGGGGAGAAGGGATTGCAATGTGACCATCCCCCCTGAGGGGTGATTTCTCGCTTTCTGTCTCTGTCTCTCCAGCAAGCACATGTGCCCTGTAACAAAAATCTCTCCTAAAAAAAAAAAAAATTTCAGAGTGGCTGTGAACTTAGATGAGAAAGGAAATCTTGTTTTTATTTTCACTTACCTTTACTGGAATTAAGCATTTCCTTCCATGATCATGTAAGCAACACAGTAGCAGTACCTGTAACTTTGTCACCGACAGCTGATGACAGCTTTTTTCACACCATATTATAGTGCGCTGAGGATGTTTTGAAGTATGCGTGCTTATTACTATTTATAAACTCAATTATGTCTCCACATATGTTAAAGTTTTAGCCTCTAGAGTGACTGTATTTGGAGAAAGGGCTTTTAGGAGGTAATTTGGGCTGAGTGAGGTCTTCAGAGTGGGGTTCAATAGCATTGGACACAGTATAGGAAGAGGCTGTGTAGAAGCACCGAGGAAAGGCCATGTGAGCCACAGTGAGAAGTCAGCAGTCCATAAGCCAAGAAAAGAGCCCTCCCCAGAAACCGACCATGCCAGTGCCCTCAACACTAACGCCCAGGCTTCAGAGCTGTGAGAAAATAAATTTCCAATATTTAAGCCATCAAGTTATGGTATTTTGTTATGTCAATGCGAGTAGACTAAGACACACTGCTTTGAAATGAACATGTGAAGAAATAGATTCAGGATTAATAACTATTAACTAAGGAGCATATATTCATTAAAATATCATACATTTATTTTCTTTTTTTTTTTTTTCTTGGAGAGGTTTGTTTTTGCTATAGGGCGCATGCGCTCGTCAGACAGACAGAGAGAGACAGAGAGACAGAAAGCAAGAAATCACCCCCCAGGGGGGATGGTCACGCCACAATCCCTTCTCCTCCATTCTCCTCTCAGGATCTTGGGCACGCACGCACACGCGCCCGGCGTGAGGTTTAAGCTACCGGGTCCGGGACGTGAACCGCGGTCGACTACATGGGAGTCCAGCAACATAACCATTACGCTAACTGCTAATTCCCTGTTTTCATTTTTTTTTTAACAGATTTTCGCTATAGGGTGCGTGCACTCACTGGAGAGACAGAGAGACAGAAAGTGAGAAATCATCCCCAGAGGGGATGGCCATGCCACAATCCCTTCTTCTCCTCCATTCTCCTCTTGTGATTTCAGGCATGTGCCTGGCGTGAGTTTGAAGCCTCCAGGTCCCGGACTGTGGTCAGCAATGTGGGAGTCCAGCGATGTATCATTGTGCCATCTGCTGGCCCCTTAAAAGTATTTTAATAACTACATTTCAATGTGTTTTCTTTGTAATCCTATATATTTTACTTTATTAGTTTGAAAATATTATTCTGGAGGCCAGAGGTAATGTGGTAGTTCAGGTGCTGGACTCTCACATGGCTGACTGTGGTTCAAGTCCCAAACCTGGCAGCTTATTTCCTCACTTTCCCTTTCTCTTTCTCTCGCTCTCTCTGGTAAGCACATGTGCCCTATAGCAAATTAAAATAATGAATAAATTAATTAAATTAAATAACTAACTATTTTTTAAAAAGAGAGAGAGAACATTATTCTGAGAAGGAATCTACAGGCTTCACCAGACACCAAAGGGATCCATGGCACAAACACAGTGAAGACCTCTAATTTAAACAGTTCTGAGCATTCAAACATTCTCTTTCCTGATAACCTACAATAATCCTATGGACTACTTATTTCTAAATTAAAATCACCATTTTTTGTGTTTTCCAAAAGGAGAGTAACAAATAAACTAAACAATTTACTAATAGAGCTTAAGAAGCTAAATGCTAGTCCTTTAGTTACTTTTTGTAACTCCTTAGGATCCCTAATTCCTAATGTAGGAATCTCGTAAATCTTTTGAAACACAAGACTTTCCTGTCAATGTATCCCAGGAAAGATTCTGTACAAATAATTAATTTGAATTTTTTAAATAACTTAATTTTCAGAATTTCTTATACAGCTACCAGTTTGTTTGTTTTACTGCTAAAAGGTGTGTGTGCTCTCTAGAGAGGGAGAGAGAGAGATAGAGAGTGAGAAAGAGAAGGTACCCTCTCCCCTTCCAATGAAGCATGGTCACATGGCAATCTTTTATCCTCCATTCCGTCGGGATTTGGGGCAAGAGCACACACAAACCCAGTGAGCTTTTAAATCCCCCAGGGCCAGGATTTGAATAACAGTCAGCCATGTGGGATCTAGCTTTCTGTGTCTGTAACTGCTGCATGATGAGTCATCCCCAACTATCGGTTTTAGTCTTTACATTTTTCTATTTTCAATTAAAATACTGTATTTTCTTTTTTGTGCTCGAAGCTTTATAAATCACGAGCTTTGACATTACCCTGCCACCGCTAACTTGATTCATAGCAATAACATGAGAGAACTTCAGAAAGGTCATGAAAAATGGAATTAAAGTATGGGCTTATTCTGGGGCAAAAATATTTTAAATCTGTCCCGTTTCTTTCATAATACACCTCTGCCATGAACTCTTTGACGATTACCTCATAAAAATATTTGTACTTGTTAATGATGTGGGAAGGGACATTTGCAGTAGGTGGAACTTCAGGAGATAGGCTTTTTGGTTTTAGCCCTCGTTTTGCCACCAGCTAGACCTAGCAGCTGGGATAACCTTTCTGGGATTCAGCTTTGTCCTCTTTAAAACAAGGGGTTACTAAATGCCTTTTTTACTAGAGAGTCTAATGTAAGGAACAGAGAAGGAGATAATCCAAAGTACAACACATCCGGAAAGAATGTGGACGCACGTTCTGTGAGGCACGGAGGCCCATGCATGGACAAGCATTCACTGGTTCAGCACACGTTTATAGAAAGTTGGCAGAAAGGCAATTTGTTACAAGTCGCTGCAAGATACACAGAAGGATGCTGGAGATCACACCCCCCACCTAAGAATACTTAAGAACTAACTAGGAAGGGAAGACATATTTCTAGACATCAAATAACTGAAGAGCAATCACTGGTAATACACAGATACACAATAACATGATGACGTTAACCGGGACCATGTGGGTTCAACGGACAAATGCAGTATAAGGGAAGGGCCAGCATATAGTAGAATTAGTGAGGGGGCCGCCTCTGTGGAGGAGGTTACTTGCAATCTAGATGAAAGGACCAGTGATCAGAGACAATGCAGATAGAGAAAGAGGGTTAATGAACAGAAGGCCAAGAAGCAAGAAGGAAATGAAACTAAGCTGCTGCAAGGTTGGCTCCAATTCGTTTTTTTTTTTTTTTTTTTTTCCACCAGCTGCTGTCTCTTCAGCAGCGTAAGACCCAGGCTTCAGGCAGAAGGAAATAGAGAACTCAGAGTGGCCAGAGATGTACCTAGCACTGACAACAGAGATCACATTTTTTTAAAAATGCAATAGCAGGACCAGCAGTTAGCATAATGGCTATGTCGCTGGACTCCCACGTAGTCAACCACAGTTCACATCCCAGACCCAGTGGCATAAAACTCATGCCAGGCGCATGTGCGTGCGTGCCCAAGATCCCACGAGGAGAATGGAGGAGAAGGGATTACGGTGTGGCCATCCCCCCTGAGGGGTGATTTCTCGCTTTCTGTCTCTCTGTCTCTCTCTGTCTGTTTGGTGAGTGCACACACCCTATAACAAAAACCTCTCCAAAAAAAAAAAAAAAGCAATAGCACAGGGCTGGTTCTGCAGTGCAGTGGTTAAGCCCCATGTACAGGGAGCCCGATCCCATGTGGCTGACCTCCATTTAAATCCTGGCCCTAATGACTTGAAAAACACATTGGACATGTGTGCATGCCCAAGATCCTGATGGGATGGAGAAATAGAGGGTAAAGAATTGCAATGTCATCATGCCCGAAGGGTGGTGCTTTCTCTTTTTCTGGTGAGTACATATACCCTCTAGCAATTAAAAAAAAATAATTCAATAGTAGAAAATATTTCTCTTTTCTTTTCTTTTCTTTTTTAAGAGATTTTTGCTATAGGGCATGTGTACTCACCAAAGATACAGAAAGATAGGAAGCAAGAAATCACCCCCTAGGAGAGATGGCCACACTACAATCCCTTCTCCTCCATTCTCCTCTTGGGATTTTAGGCATGCACGCACATGTGTCCGGTGTGAGTTTTAAGCTGCTGGGTCCAAGACTTGAACTAGAGTAGACTATGTGGGACTCCAGCGACATAACCATTATGCCATCTGTTTGTCCTCATAAATTATTTTTCTATTACACTAGTTTCCAAAAAGCTTAAAACTATGTCCCTCCAATCTTTTAAAAAGAAAAAAAGGGGGAAAATTTTTTTAAATCTTCACTTGACTGCTACTCAGAGCTTCTGCCCAGTTCTACCTGAGTTCTCCTCCCCACTCCCAACAGCCCCATTACTGGCCAGAAGCCTCCTGGATGAGTAGAAGGGGAAGGAAACAGACTAGCCTCTTTCTGGTCTTGATGTCACATAAACAGCAGGAGAGGGGTTCCTAGCCTATACATTCCAGAAGCATCAAGCTCATGAAAGTCAAAGAAAGGCTGAGCAATTGTTTGGGACTAGAGGAGACTAATAAGAGACATGACACGTAAACAGAACATGTGATTTTGAACTGGATTCTTTTGTTACAAAGCACATTCTTGGAACCACTGGAGAACTATGAATGGGGTCTAAGAATCAGATGGTACACATGTGTCATTGGTTACTTCCTCATTTTGATGGTTTCACTGTGTTATATAAGAGAATATTCTTGTTTGTAAGAAAATCAGGGGTGACACGCATCAGGTTGGCAGCTTACTCAAATAACTCATGAAAAAAAGAGTTCTTTGTACTGTACTTGTAAGTTCTCCATGAGTGTGAGATTGCTAAAAAAAAGAAAACAAATCCCTGAGGGACCGGCAGACAACATAATGGTTACGCTGCTGGACTCCCACGTAGATGACCATGGTTTGAGTCCTGGACCTGATGGCTTAAAACTCATGCCAGGTGCACAAGCATGAGTGTGTGCCTAAAATCCCAAGAGGAGAATGGAGGGAGAAGGGATTGTGGTGCGGCCGTCTCCCAGGGGGAGGGGGAGTGAGTTCTCACTTTTTGTCCATCTCTCCGGTGAGTACGCATGCCCTTCAGCAAAAATCTCTCTAAAAAAAAAAATAATAATAACCCCTGGAAGGATCATTGTTAAAACTTTCTTTGGTGTCCTAACAGATTATTAAAACAAACAGCTCATGCCCTGGCAATGGTACAGCAGTAACATAACTGGATCCACATGGTAAAGGTCCTGGTTCATATCCTGGAACCTCCCTTTCTTTACCTGAGCCTGTGATCCAGGCTGGTTGAGAATGGAGGTGATCTGTGATGTAGGGGACCCAGTTGAGGCCACCTAGCTCACTGTCTCTCTTGCTCATGGAAGAAAGAAATAAATTAATAGACTTTAAGACAAACAGCCTTAACCTAGGGCTTGGCAGACAGCATTTGACTAACAAATAGCATTGCTATCAGAGAACCTAGGGGAGATGGGAAAGGAAATGGGATCTCATGATGGCAGGATAAGATATTCCTTCCCCTCCACGGATGATCCAGACCCAGGATGACAAGGCAGGAAAATGGGGCTGAGAAGAACCAGTGGGAAGAGCAGGAGAGAGCTAGGTAATTCCCAGAACAGCCGTGTGTATGACATGCTCCAAGTTGCAGAGTATGTATTTGGGAAGTATTGATAACTGGTCAAAACATATAGAGGATTCAAAAAAAATATATAGAGGATTCAAAAAAAAACATATAGAGGATTCTAACTTTTTCTTTGAGTTTCATTTCCATTTCATTTTAATTTTTGAAATTCAATGTCCACAAAAGAAACTTTCAAAACTAGCTTATCTTCTCTATGTTTCATGCAAATGTCAAGCAGACTGCAACTCATCTTTAAAGAAACCACTCTTCCCCTCTTCAGAAGAGCGACGACATATGGGTTGAGTCATTTGCTCAGTCAGTCCCTTTGAACACTGCCTCTGGACCATTTCAGTCTTTGATTTCCATTTAAAATGCGCTTTACTAGCAACTACAAAGCCTTCTCCATAATTATGTGGCTGTTGTGGCCTTTTGGATATCATTTTCCTTTGCTAGGAAATGAAGCTGACTGCTTCTCCTTTCCAAATGTACCCACATTGGGGGATGATGGATCTTTGATAACTGTCAGCCCCTGCTCAGTGGGGCATCCTCACAGCTCTGCTCAAACCCTACCTTATGCTACCTGTTCATATGCCCAGACTGCAGGGCTCTAACGGGCAAAAGCGTGTAACTCCGGAGTCTTGGAACATTGTGTCAGAGATTGCAAGGTGCTACCTGCACTTAGTGAATAGAGCCAAGGATGTAAATATCCTATGGTGCACAGGACAGTCCCATACAACGAAGAATCATCCTTCCTTGAAATGTCAATAATGTCTCCACCTCTCTCCACTGATACCCTGAAGAAAAACTGGCTCAAAGGATGGATTTGGGAAGGATGAAGTGAATGCCTGATCCCACTGCGTTGTACCATATTAATTTGCCTTGAGGTCCTTGAGAGACCTTTGTTAACGATCCCCATTCCAATGGTGTGTTGTACCTTCTCATATCTTGAGAAGGTACGTATGTACATATTATATCTTTTTAAAATTTGCTATATGGCATGGGCACTCACCAGAGAAAGAGAGAAAGTGAAAAAATACCCCCTAGAGGGGATGACCACACCACAGTCCCTTGTCTTCCATTCTCCTCTCGGGAGTTTGGGCATATCCGGTGTGTTTTTCAAGCCACCAGGTCCAGGATTTGAACTGTCAAGTTAGCCATGTGAGTTCCAGCTGCCTTAACCATCATACCACCTGGCTATCCCTGTATGTATTAATACTTATTCATTTATTAGCAATGGCCTCAGTCCCAATAAGTCTGGTATTATCTATATTGAGTGGCTACATCATCTCCGTAGCACAGCGGTAATGTACTGCTAAAGAGAAACCACATCCCACATGGTGGGTGCAGTTCATATCCCTAGCCTGGTCAGCCTGAAATATATAAGGCATCTGTGTGTGTGTGCCCCAAACCCAGTAAATTGGAGGATTGAAGGAAACGGGTTGTGGTGTGGCCAGACCCTGTGGAAGGAGCTTATCTCTCTCCCTTTCTGTGTCTCTTTCTCTCTTGTATACATGCACACACTTTGTCACCATTAAAGAAAAAAAACACACACACATTAAAACAAGTGGATATTACCTGTCTATTTCAATATGCTTTCCATCATGATGAATAGAATTTCTCTGAGAATTTACAAGAAAAGGAGGAAGACAGGGCTTGATATCACAATATTGTTTCTTACATGCATGATTTCAAGGTAACCTTTTTCCTGGAGCATCCAATTATTACATTTTCTCTTGGCCAACAAGAGAAGAGATAACATATTGGTACTGAAGAGTCTTACAACCCTAAAAATATGTTTTATATCTTTTGGATGTCTTTAGGAGTTACAGACGCTAATTTGAATTCATTCATCCAAGACTATTGGCATGGAGCGTTTGAGATCAAAGGTTGTGCTCTAAGACAGATGCATTAGCCTTTAGATCTCTAGCCTTTAGATTCTCTCAGAGAACTTTCTATAGCTACTTCTGTGGTTGATAAATGCACCGCAGGATTTTATCTCTGAGAAACATTTAAGCCTTCCATTTTAACAAGTTTCCACTAAATGGATGTGGTATTTAGAATTCTGTCTCCTTCGTGACTCTGCATCGATAGCCACCCACCCTGCCTTATCTGTGCAGAGTTTCTTTACGAGCAGCTGCTCATTAGGAGTTTCAAGGCTATACTGAGCTGAGAAAACTCCAAGACTTAATATAAAAACTAACATGGGGAAGTATCAGGATTTAAGGAAAGAAAGGGTATGTGGCTTATAAAGTCTCCTGTGCTGCTCGATAGAGAGCTGACCACTTTTCAGGACACTGCATGGCACACCCCAAAGTTCCCAGGTACCTGCTGCCTTGGTTTGTCTTTTGTAGACTTCCTGAGGTTTTTTTTTTTTGTTGTTGTTGTTCTGAAAAAAAAGTCAGGAATATCAGACAGACAAAGTGAATGGGGGATTGCCTCGGTTTGTCTTTTGTAGACTTCCTGAGTTTTTTTTTTGTTGTTGTTGTTCTGAAAAAAAAGTCAGGAATATCAGACAGACAAAGTGAATGGGGGATTAGGGCATGTCCTGGTCATCAATGGTCACTTACTAGCCCTTTTTTTTTCTCCCCTGTTAGAGTTTTGCTAGTGCTCACAAGAGAGAGACAGAGAAAGAAAATGAAAAATCAGTCTCTAGAGGGGATGGTCATGCTAAAATTCCTTCTCTTCTTGGGACTTTGGGCATACATGCACATATGCGCAGTGCGTTTTTCTTTTTTCTTTTCTTTCTTTTTTTTTTTTTAAGATAATTTTGCTATAGGGCATGTGTTCTTACTGGAGAGGCAGAGACAGAGAGACAGAAAGTGAGAAATCATCCCCTCAGGGGGGATGGCCACATTGCAATTCCTTCTCCTCCATTCTCCTCTTGGGATCTTGGGCACTACTCACAGGCACCCAGTGTGATTTTAAAGCCACCAGGTCTGGCACTCGCACCTCAGTCAGCCAAGTGGGAATCCAGTGACATAACAATGACTCCATCTTCCCCAGCATGTTTTTCAAGTCACTGGGTCTAGGATTCAAACTGTGGAGTTGGCCATGTGGGATCCAGCATCTTAACCATGCCACCTGCTGGCCCTCTAGCACACTTTTGATGCACTAATCTTTATGACCGGAGTCAGACTTCAGAGGCCTCCCAGTGCCCTGGGCAAATTACTTCCATGGGTGACACTACCATTTGTAGTATACTGGAGGTTATTGCCCATGGATCTAAGGCCTTGGTTTGCTAGACTGTACACACTGTACCAGAACTCACTTTCTTTCCTTCATACTTTCCTCCATTCCTCTCACTCCTGCCACCCCACTCCACACTCTGTGGAGGAAAGGAAGAGTGAACAGATTCATTGGATGAACAAGATTTTGATCTACTTCCAGCCCAACACTAGTGGCTGGTATATGGTAACATTCAGTAATTTTTTTAAATTTTGGTTTTACTTCATTTGATGTATGCATTTTCTTTTTCTTTTCTTTTTTTTTTTTGCTTCTTTTTTTGGAGAGGTTTTTTTGTTTTGTTTTTTTGTTTTTTTGTTTTTTGTTTTTTTGCTATAGGGCACATGTGCTCGCCAGACAGACAGAGAGAGACAAAGAGAGAGAAAGGGAGAAATCACCCCCCAGGGGGGATGGCCAAGTCGCAATCCCTTCTCCTCCATTCTCCTCTCGGGATCTTGGGCATGCATGCACACGCGCCCGGCGTGAGTTTTAAGTCACCGGGTCTGGGACACGAACCACGGTCAACTACGTGGGAGTCCAGTGACATAGCCATCACACTAACTGCTGGTCCCATGATGTATGCATTTTCAAAGGGAGAATGAATCTTTAATACACAAAGACCTCCTTATTGCCTGTTTAATAAATCAAGAGCCTTATGCACTTGGAACTTCTGTGAAATGAATAACAAATGAATGCAATCGAGGTTAACACACTTTCTGGGTGAGGCATAAAAGCAAACAAATGTTAAGTGTCTGAGTAGACAAATTCCTGTCTAGTCCCAACACACATACTATATTACTCAAGGATATTCCCTAAGGACTGGCAGAAGGCAAGGACTTTTTTTTTTTTTTTTAAGTTTTGCTATAGGGCACATATGCTCACCACAGAGACAGAGAGAGAAAGTGAGAAATCACTCCTCAAGGGGAAGGCCATGCTGCAATCCCTTCTCCTCCATCCTCCTCTTGGGATTTTAGGCATGCATGCACATGTACCTGGTATATTTTCCAAGCTGCTAAGTCTGGGACTCCAACCACACATTTGGCCATGTGGGATCCACCCGCTTTAACCACCATGCTACCTGGTTTGCCTGCAAGGACAACTTTTTAAAAATGTTATAGTCACAATAAGAAGCAAGGATTTCCACATAGTATAATGAACGATGGAGTGAGGAACATACACATCTAGACCCATACTGTCCTCGTAGTAGCTGCTAGCCACATGTAGCTAATGAGCCCCTGAAATACGGTTGGTCTGAATGGAGATGTAAGCACAAGAACACACCAGATTTCAAAGACTTTCATGAAAAAAATAACATAGGTAATTGACAAATATTGATTACATATTAAAATAAAACTATGTTAGCTATATTCGATAAAATATTTATACATTATTAAAGTTAATAGTTTGACTTATGTTTAAAATAAAATTTTCCCCTTTATTCATGATAGAGTATGTGCACATGCATGTGACAGTGAGCGAGCGAGAGAGAGAGATGAGTAGACCCTATACAGGGTCTGGCTACATCATGATCTTCCTCCAGTTCTCCAGCTCTGCAGACCTTGAGCGTTTGTGTACATGCCAGCATGTTTCAGGCTCAGCAGGCCAGGGATGTGAACATTTGGCACATGGAATCTGGCTTCTCTTAAGCAGCACATTATTGCTGCACATGGAGGTGGCCCATATTTAATGTTTTTAAACTTAGCTATTAGAAAGTTAAAGATGATACTTAAGTAGCATTATATTTCTGTTACTCAATGGTTGGTCTAGACATTCTCTACACTTGTATTTAAGAAAGCTTTGACTCCACAGTTAACTTGCCTGAGGTTTATATTGAGAGTCCTGGATACCAGATGACATTGTCAGGATAGCCAGGATGAAGGTCTGCTGGCCAAAATGTCCCCACTGGCTAGAGAAGCATGGGATGGCCACACCCACTTGGTCCTCCACTGACAGTTGTTCCCTGCAGGGAAGTAAGGAGCAGCTTTCTAAAGTGGCCTGGGTGTCTCTATCTTTCAGTCTCAATCAATAATTACAGGGCTTGGCCTGGTGACAGAGGGCCAAAGTCCAGCAGGCAAAAGTCCAATAAAGCCAGGATGAGCAGATAATGTTGAGGCTGGAAAGATGCAGCATGTTCAGACAAATGAGACAGAGACAGAACATTATACTGGATATGGGGAGACCGGAGGCAATAGAGACAAGAATGCCCAACAAGGTAGTATGGGGTAATCTGTCAGGGGAAGGAAATTCTGACCTGAGAGGAGAGGCTGAATTAGGCTGTGAAGGGTTTGGGTGCCCAGCAGAGAAGCCAGGTTGCTAGCCACCCATGCCTTTTACAGGAAGGCCTTGACTGGAAACTGCTAATACTAGGGTGCAGATGTTTGCACAGACAGACAAAGAGAGAGAGGGACCACACCCCCATATGAAGCCTGGTCACACCACAATCCTTTCTGCTACTTTTCTCGGGATTTGGGGCATGCAGGCACATATGTCAGGTATGTTTTGTTTGTTTGTTTTCAAAGCCATTGGACTGGGATTCAAATGGGAGTTGGCCATGTGGAATCTGCCTCCCTTTATCAGAGCCCTACAGCACTGGCCCTCAATTATTAATAGCACTCTCTGAAGGCCCCTGGATCACACGATTCCTTACTTATGTAACATATCGTGACACATCCAGTGTCTGACCTAGTGCTGGAGGTGTGGGGTGGGTATACTTGAGTCAATAGTGAAAAGATCCCACTACACAGCCTCAGGTCCTGGGGTGCTGAAATTTGATCCTGGAAATAATCCCAGCCTGGGTGTAAATGATAAGGTATCTATAGACTTTTGTTTTCTTCCTTTCTTCCTTTCTTTCTTTTTTGCTAAATCTCTAGTGGATTTGTTCTACTGTGCTCCAAGACAATCTTCCTTTCCCTTTCTCTCTTTTTACAGCCAGCATTTCTGTTTCCTATTTCCTTGGTGTCCAAGAACTTCTGGTTACTGCCTGGCATGTGAAGGATCCCTCCATAATACCCATCAGCTAGTCTCTTGATTCTCCTTTCATCTGGCTTGTCCACCACTGCATAATAATATCAGCCCTGGAGTTCTAAGTCATCTTATATCTTCTCTTAATGATTAATAATGGGCTGGCAGGTGGCATAGTGGTTGAGGTGCTGGACTCCCACATGGCTGACCATGGTTTGAGACCCAGACATGGTAGCTTCTTTTCTCACTTTCCCTCTCTCTCTGGTCAAATTTAAAAATAATAATAATAATAATGATGATGATGAACAAAATTAAACAATCCTAAAAAATAATAATTAATAACATAAAATTAATGAAAAAAAATCAATGAACTTAATTAATCCTCCTTTTTCCAGGTAGCAACCCTGCCAATCATGGTTTATACATTTTAGGATTTGCAACTATTTCTTTAAAGGACAAAAAACATATACAGAGAAAGGGTGTGTGGCTACTAAGATATTTAATCCAGGCCAGCTGGTGACCTACTGGCTAAGGTGGCTGGATCCCACATGGTTGATGCTGTAGTTAGAATCCCAGACCTGGTGGCAGATGCATGTGCGTACATGCTCAAAATCCCAAGAGGAGAGTGGAGGAGAAGGGACTGTGAAGTGGCCATCCTTCTTCAGGGGTGGGGGTGCTTTCTCACTTTCCCTTTATCTGTCTCTCTCCAGGAAACAACTGTGCCTTATGGCAAAATAAATAAATAAATAGAAGTAATTTGAATTAACACTACAAAAGAGTGGCTAGTTTGGTAGGCTGCTTTTAAAACCACAGCTCCTGTCTCTACTTGTTTACATCTGAAAGCTCAGACTGGATGACTCACCCAGGGGAAGCAGCATATGCCCTCACCCTTCACACTAATGACAAACAGATGCAATGGGCAGAAGTCAGGGTCCTCAGAGGGGCCGCTGAGGAGTAAAATGAGTGGTGGAAAGAAACAAAAGATACGTGGTCAGTAGACAGGTCTAAAATCAGATGTCAGGGCAATGGAATAAGGCCAGTGCTGTGATTTGTAAGTGATCTTACTTTTACCTTGGCATTTTGTATATTTTTAAAGAAAAAATTAAAATGTTCTACAAACTCAAAGAACTATCACACCATGCCAACTGACAAGTACCATACTGTTACATTTGCTTCAAATATTTTTCTTTTATAAAAAATAATAATTTATTTATTTAATTCCATTTATTACCATTATTATTATTATTATTTATTTGACCAGACAGAAACAGAGAGGGAGAAAAGGAAAGCGAGAAAGCAAGCCGCCAGGTCCAGGACTTGAACTACAGTTGGCCATGTGGGGATCCAGCACCCTTAACCACCATGCCACCTGCCGGCCCCCTAAATCTTTTTCCTTATTAAAAGGATTGCAATTACAGTTAAAGCTTCTTCATAGATATGTGGTTCCTTCCAGCCCATTTTTATAATACATATATCCATAAACAATATGGGGTGTTGTTATATGTGTGATGGTCATTTTAATTTTACTTTCAGTATATAACATTTTACTTCCTGTTTCTGATATACAAAATTTGAATCCTACTTTATGATTTTCTTTACCTCTAGCTATTGTTGATGTACATGCGTCTGCTTAATAGTGTTCTAATATAGGAGTGTGTGACCTTATTTTCCACCCACTCTCTTGCTCATAGACTTGTGAGATGTATCTAATTTTTCACTGTCACACACAAGGCCTCGGTGGGTCTCCAGATACCTCCCTGGACACATGCGTAAGACTTTCTCTGGAAATACCTCCAGAAGTGGAACTACTGAGCTGGAAAAAATGTAGATTTTCAATTTTACTAGGTCCTGTCAAACTGCTCTCCAAAGTGGCTGTAAAAATTAGCTTCCAGGCCATCCTGTGGCTTGGTTATTAAGGTGGCTGGATCCCACATGGCAGACTGTGTGGTTTAAGTCCTGGACCCAGTGGCTTGAAAAACACACTAGGAGGACCAGCAGGTAGAATAGTGGTTAAGGTGTTAGGTTCCCACATAGTATACTGCGATTTGAGTCCTGGACCTAGAGGCTTGAAACTCATGCTGAGTGTGTGTGCATGCACACCCAAAATCCCAAGAGGAGAATGGAAGAATGGAGAAGAGATTGCAGCATGGCCATTCCCCACTCCTGCCCCGGAATGACTTCTCACTTTCTTTCTCCCTGTCCAGCAAGTGCACGTGTCCCATGGCAAAAACCTAAATACACGCACATGCACACACATACACATGTGCGTGCACACACACACACACACACATACGGCACATGTGTGTGGGTTTCTCTCTCTCTCTCTCCAAGTACAAGTATATAAGTGCTCTATGGCAAATTGAAAAATTATAAGTGCCCTCTGGCAAACTGAAAAATAAACCAAAAAACAATTACACTCCCATCAGCAGGGCCTGAGTCTTCCTGTTTCTCCATATCTTTGCCAAACCCTTACATTGTCAGATGTTTCCAAATCTATCTCCTTTACTGGGTTTGCATTTCAAACCTGATGACTAGTATGGCTGAGCTGTTTTTCGCACACTTATGGGCCATTCGGGTCTCCTTTTCTGTGAACTGCTTATTTTTACCATGTTCTAAATGTTGCAGAAAACCAGACGCCAAGGAACAGACACAGCTGTCAGAGAGATAAGAGAGCTGTTACCTT
>NW_006200713.1:786357-829057 GCF_000334495.1 Tupaia belangeri chinensis
GGGGTGGGACAGAAAGTCCAGGCAGTGGGGGATTGGGGGGTGGGACAGAAAGTCCAGGCAGTTATCAGTCCTGGGTTGCTTCAAGGTTGCTCACAAGTTCCTCCGTATCAGAACAGAAGGTCAGAAGGTTCAGGCAGTTACCAGCCTTGGGTTGCTCCACATCAATTTGTGTTCTTTTACCATGTTCTACTGTTGTTGTTTTTTTTCATGTTCTCTTTTTTTTTATTTCTTTTTAATGGCATACAAAATGAACTACAAAGAAAGCATTTTTGTCTGACTTTTCTTCGATTAATTTTCTGACTAGATCATTCTAGTCCTTTTTTTTTTTTTTTTAGGCCCAAAGTGTCAGCTTCTGAGCAGTTGTTGTTTTTAATTAATTAAGTAATTAATTAATTTTTAATTTGACCAGAGAAAGAGAAGGGGAAAGTGGGAAAGCAAGCTGCCAGGCCCAAGACTCAAACTGCAGTCCCCCATATGGGAGTCCAATGCCTTAACCACCATGTCACTTGCTAACCTCCATTCCAGTTTCTTTTCACAGAAGGCGAGGAAAAGAACATGAGGGTAAAATAGAATTCCTGGGGAGCCACAAGGTTTGTTTTTTTGTTTGTTTTAAAGGCTAATTTCAAGTGAAACAACCCTCACAGTGGTAGCTTCTGACTACCCAAAAATGATACTGTGTTTCGACCCTATTTCATAAAGAAGTCATGTACCAGGTTGGATTCAAAGCAGGGAAAACACCTAGCTCTACTGCATCTTATTTTCCAGACGAGAAAATTGAGACCAAGTCTCCAGAATCATTGGGTTATGGGGTTGGCAATTAAAACAAGAAAAATGCCTGTCCCCTTATTAGTCTTCTGTATATCCTCTTCATATGGCTCTCACTTGCTAGAATTGGGGCCGGTGACCGTTTTACCTGTTGGTGATGAAGAGACAGGCAGGGTGGTTCCCGGGCCTCCCTAGGTGACTCAGATCATCTAAGTTCAGGAACTACTGGCTTAGATCATAAAAATGCCTGCCAATTCTTTTATTTATTAGTTTCTTAAGAGAAAACCCCCCACTGGCTCCTCCGTACCACAATTCACCCCCAGCCTCAGCCAGTCAGGATCACAGGCATGCAAATGCATGTCTCGAGTGTAGAGGGAGACTTTGAGACACAAACCCAGGACTTCCCACATGGGTTCAGCACTGCAGAGTGCTGTGTGATGATTGCACCACTGTGGCTGGCCTAAGGATTCTTTTCTTTCTTTGTTCTTAAAATTTTGTTAAAGGGTACATGTGCTTGCTGGACAGAGATGAGGAATTAGAAAAGCATCCCCCTTTCCCCTGCATGGAATGGTCACACCACAAATCCTTTTCTTCCGTTTTTCTCTCCTGGCATATTTTTCAGCCTGCTGGATCTGGGACTTGAACAGGTGCAGTCAGCCATGTGGGATCCAGCCACCTTAACCACTACAATATGGGCTGGCCTACAAATTGTTTCTTTACTATGAGATTGAAGCATATGCCGAGGCTTGATTTAAAACAGTTTGGCATTGAGTTTTGTCATAAAAGACTAACCAAATTAAAGAAGTAGTACCTGACCCCTTTAATATTAATAGCTAGCGGGACCAGTAAATAGCATACTGTTTACACCACTAGACTCCCACATGGCCAACCGCGGTTTGAGTCCTGGCCCGAGAGGCTTCAAACTCACGTCAGGCGAATGTGCATGCGTGCCCAAGATCCCAAGAGAAGAATGGAGAAGGGATTGGGGTGCAGCCATCCCCCAATGGGGTGTTTTCTCACTTTCTCTCTCTCTCTGTCTCTCTGATGAATGCACATACCCTATAGCAAAAATCTCTGAAAAAGGAAAAAAAATATATATCAATAGCTAGAAAAGCAGAATTATTTGACTGAACTGTCTCAATTTCTGGACTAGAACATTTTGGCTAGAGCTAAAACAAGAACTACGATTCTGGGTTCAGACAGTGGCACAACAGTAAAACACCGTGGTCTACAAGACAGTCCCTCATGGGAAGCTTCTTGGTTCAAGACTCCTCCCTTAGTACATGGGGACACGTGTCCATGATCTGGGGCAGGCTGAAGCTGGGGGCAGATGCTGACATCTTTATTTCTCTCTCTGTCTCTCTAATTTATGGAAAAAAGAAAGAAAGAAACTAAAATAAAAGTTCATTGGCCATTGACTTGCTGGAAAGCGGTTCCTGGGCACTCATGCACCTGGAGTCCTCAGAGGGAACATGCTTCAAGACTGTCAGGCGAGGGAACGGAGAAACGACTTCCTCCAGGAGCCATCTGGAGTGAGGATCTTCGAGGAGCTTCGCTGAAACACTTAAAGCAAGATTACAAAGGTTTTTTCCTGAATGGGTTTTAAACTTTCATTTCACATAGGTTTCAGCAGATTTGTTTCATATCCTGGCCTAGATGGTAAGGAGCACTTGTGAGCAGAAAGGAAAAGCAGGGGATTTGGATCTTGGTTGCTATGGCAACACTGCTATTTTTGGATTATGACTATTTACTTCAGCAGTTAAATGTGAGAGGTTAATTAAGATGATGATTAAAATTTTAACCTCACCTGTAAGAAAAATACAAGCACTTTAAAAAGGATGCTTGGGAGCTGGCAGGTGATGTGGTGGTTAAGATGCTGGACTCCCATATTTCTGACCACAGTTTGAGACCAGGACCTGGCAGCTTGCTTTCTCACTTTCCCTTTCTCTCTATCTGTCTCTCTCTGGTCAAATTTTAAAATAACAATAATAATAACAAATACAATAAAATAAATAAGTAAATAAATAATTTGCTTGTGCTTTAATTAAAAAAAAAAGGATACTTGAAGTGTTGCTGGATACATATACGAGAGAGATCGGAAAAATGGAATTAAACTACAAGTTTGTTTAGTTGCAAAAAATGTAAAATCTATGCATAATTTTTTCACAATATGCATTTTTCTACAAACTTTTCAAAGACCCTCTGGTATAGCAGGGAAATCATTCCTGTTTGCTGGGGAAGCAGAGAATAGATCCTTTTTCCTTGAAGAGAATGGGGACCTCTTCCAATTTGTCCAAATCAGTAAGTCAGTTTTTAGTCATTTTAAGATATAAAGAGGAACAGACCCAGGGCAGGGGCCCAAGTGGGAGGGCATCACTGTGCAATGGCTGAGGCTGCATGGGAGATCTGGGTTCAGTTCTTAGCTCAACCTAAACAGGGCTGGGATTGGCTGTGTGGACGTGTGGCCCTACGGAGCTGGGAGTCTGGGGCAGGAAGAAATGGGCATGGTGAGATGTTGTCAAAAACACTTCTCTCTCTCTCTCTCCTTGTTAGGTACTCTCTCTCCATCCCCTGACACACTCACACACACACACACACACACACACACACACACACATACAAATCAGAACAGGATTCCTATCAAAACAGAGCCAGTTCCAGTTTTGACATCAGCAAAAAGACTTTCCAAGAGAAGGTAACACCTATGATAGACAAGAAAGGTCCAGCATTTTTCTATACACAGAGCTTTTGGTAAATGCAGACTTTTACAAAACAACTTCACTCCATATCAGATCAATGTTAAGTACATCTAAGAAGTCACAGAGCAAATTGTAAACAAATATACCAGAATGTAATTATATAGCTGAGCACGCTGCCCCCTTTCAAGTAATCATCTTCGGGGCCAAGCACTTATTTCTAAAATGCTGAATGTTGAAACCTCTTAGGAAATGTCGTCACTCCCTCTCGAAGCTTCCTTGTTGGTGAGGAATCCCCATCCTCAAAGGGCAGAATCACCTTTCTAGAAGCTGTTGAGAGGTATTAGGAGTGAAATCTGATAAATAATGTAGGCGATCAATCAGACTAACACAGCCTGGGGTAAAAGGCAATGCTTATCTACAAAAGGAATCTGATATTTTTGTTTTACACATGGCCCTGAAAACATTCTCATGAAAGAATTCCAAAATCCAGTTCTGTGCCATGGCGGGCAGCGTGATTTCAATGTGCATATATGTGTATATGTTCGCTACTTTATCAGCGTGGATTTAAGTTCTGACCTTTGTAAAAGCTCAAAGTCACAGATCAGAAATCCAAACATTTTTGTTCAGGAGATGCTGGCGAGTGTGCACTTTTATTGCAGAAGACTTGAGTTTGAGTCCTAGCATGACCATTTGGGCAAGTTACCTAACATCTCTGAATCTCCATGTCCTCATCTATAAAATCAGGACAATAGTAGCTTCTGCCTCAAAAGACTGTTGTGGGGACCAGCAGTTAGCGTAATGGCTATGTCACTGGACTCCCCACACAGTTGACCGTGCGGTTTGAGTCCCAGACCTGGTGGTTTAAACTCACGCGGGCGCATGTGCGTGCATGCCCAAGATCCTGAGAATGGAGAATGGAGGAGAAGGGATTGGGCGTGGCCATCTTCCCTAGGGGGTGATTTCTCGCTTCCTGTCTCTATGTCTCTCTCTCTCTCTCTCTCTCTCTCTCTGGCGAATGCATGCGCCCTATAGCAAAAATCTCTCCAAAAAAAAAAAAGACTGTTGTAAGAATTAAATTATTTATTAGCATAAAGTCTGGCACATAGTTAGTGCTCAATAAATGAAAGGTATTTTATCATTATCAGCATAGTGATGACATAGTACCCACATCAGGCTTGTTACATCCAAGTACTAGGGTATTTGCCATTTGAGATCTGGGATTTAACAATTGGTTGTAAAGGCTCCATTATGTCTACAACACAGTAATAGATGCATATCATAAAGAAAGTCCAGAAGAATATAAGCATTCATTTGTGACTAGAAATATCACCTTTAGCAAGCTACTGCCCCACTCTGGCATTAGAGCTGAAGAGATGAATCATAGTGAACATTCCCAGCTCACAGCAGTAGGACTATGACTACAGAGAGGTCCCAAGTGCACCCTCTACAAAGCAAACATGATCCCAGTGTGGGTGGAAACAGCAGGTGCCTCGGTGTGTGGGAATGTCAAACACAGAAGCCCAGGCTGGTGGAGTCCTCCAGCTGTCCCCAAACACATCCCCTCTCATAGGGGACTGAGTGTGGGTGGGATTGAAATGACTCAACCTCCAGAGAGCCTGATGGTGGTGGTGGTTTTGGAAGTTGATGGTAACTATAAATCAAGCAAAGAGCTTTAGAGAAAAGTTTGGGTTAGTAAACACAGTGAGGAAGAATAACTAGATTGTATTAAAAGAAATGATTATGGAATTAGGCAGAAAACATCTAGAGTTCACAGAATGACTGCTAGCTGAGTCAGAACTGCAATGCTGAGTTAAATTTAAAACGATAAGACCGAAAAATGCAATGAAAATTTCAACCCCTCTTTTCTTCCTTTATACTTGGATTTGAGGAGGACAAAGCCTTGAGCCTTCTCTTCTGGAAAACATAACTTCAGAGAACACAGATAACACAAAGAAACAGGAAAAAAAAGGCCATTAACAAAATTTAAAACTTTTATAATACAACCTTTGTAGAAAAGGGCTATAGACCACAGAGAAGTAAAATCTAAGGCTGACTAAATGTCAGAAAATATGGACCATAAATGGCTTAGGTTGTATTTGTGTTAAAAATTTTTCTCTCTTTTTTAAAAAGAATTGTTTTATTTAACTTTTATTTATTTATTTATTGTTTATTATTATTTTTTTAAGCTGACCAGAGAGGGACAGAGTGAGAGAGAGAGAGGGAAGTGAGAAAGCAAGCCGCCAGGTCCGGGACACGAACCACAGTTGGTCATGTGGTAGTCCAGCACCCTTAACCACCATGCCGCCAGCCGGCCCCTCTGTTGAAAATTTTTCTAACATGGATTATTATTAAGGGCTAGAAGTGGAGGCAAATATGGAATTGAATTTCTAACTTTGAAAGGACACTTCTAGTAGTGTTGTAGAGATAGTTATATATATTTGACAAAAGAGTATGGTAGACAAGAGATGAAAAATCTTCCATGTTACCAAATATGTAAAAATGCTACATAAGATAATTTTGAAAATCTTTTTAATGCAGGTAATAATGTAAGAGAAGTGCTGAGAAACCAAAAGCAAGGTGAAAATTCTTAGTGTTAAGTGAATCCTGACCTAGTATCTAGACCTAGCATATCAGTCTTAATGGCCATACAGGATTCAGGACACAAAGTCCAAGGCCATGGCAAGATGAGTGCTTAAAGGAAATCACTACATGAAGCTCAAAGACCTAAAGTTGCACTCTCAGAAAAAAATCTGAGCTAGGAAAGAAAAGAGTCTAAGTAAGAGAATCTGTTTGTCTTGGCCTTGGTGCTAGATGGAGAGGGAAAACAAAACAAAAAACTCCCTTGAGACTGAACCAGAAGGCAAAATTTACATATATCTGTGGCCTGAATTGAGACCACTATTTTGAGGTCTAAAATCCTATTTTATGATTTCAGATTGATGCCCTTGTATGTCTAGTAAAAGCAAATGCAAACCTTAGAGGAATGTACTTTCAACCCAAATCTCCCTCTCCCAAATCGCAAACTATACCTTATACATAAAGTTCTAATGAATTTAAGCTCAGAATAAAGACATCTCTCACATACTGAGAAAAAGTACCATTATTAAGAGGGAATAAACAATAGCCAAAACCAGAATGAGACTCACAGAAAATTTTTATGTTGGAATTAATGAACACAGAAAACAAAACAAATATGCTTTGTGTGTTAAAGAAATAAGGAATTGAAAGTTTGAGGACAAAACAAGAGACTAAAAATATTAACAGGGGGACCAGCAGTTAGCGTAATGGCTATGTCGCTGGACTCCCATGTAGTCAAGCCGTTAGAGTCCCAGACCCAGTGACTTAAACTCACACCAGGTGCGTGTGCGTGCATGCCCAAGATCCTAAGAGGAGAATGAAGGAGAAGGGATTGTGGTGTGGCCATCCCCCCAGTTGATGATTTCTCACTTTCTGTCTCTCTGTCTCTCTGTCTTTCTGGTGAGTGCACACGCCCTATAGCAAAAACCTCTCCAAAAAAAGGGAAAAAAAAATTAAACAGGTAAATGAGAAAAAAAAAATGTTGAACTACAAAAATCTTAAATATATAGGGCCCAGCATGTGGCATGGTTGAGGGCACTGGACTCCCTCCCACATGGCTGACTGTGGTTTGAGTCCCAGACCTGGCAGCTGGCTTTCTCACTTCCCCCTTCCCTCTTCACTGTGTCCACACCTCTCTGGTCAAATTAAAATTTAATTAATTAATTAAGTTAAGTAAAATAATTCTTTATAAAAAATTTAAATATTTGAAAAAAGAAAAATTATATTAGTAGATATTTATACCTCAGCAAATAATAAAACAGAAGACTAGAAACAATTGGAGAGAGAATTAGAAAATGGAAATCCAAGTTGAAGGTATTAACTGGAATTTAACACAGAGAGCTGGAGGAAAAAAAAAAAAGAGCTATTTAAGTCAAACTGAGACGATCTAAAATGTACCTAATTCGTGTTTATGAGAGAGATAACAGAGAGAATGGAGGAAAAGCACTGTACAATGAGTTAATGGATGATGAAAAACATAAACCCTCAACTTTAGCAATCACAATGTTTTGCAAGCAAGGTAAATAAAAAGAAATCTAGCTAGTACTGGATAAAACCACAGATTATTCAGGTCAAGTGGTAGTGCAGGGGTGGCACAATTGGACCTATGTGGATAGGTCCTTCATGTGCAGGGACCTCCCTGAGCATATCAAGCTAGTGCATATGCTCATGATCTGGGCCAGCTTAGAATGTGAGTAGATTGTGACACAAAGACCTTGTTGGGGTTGCCTGACTCTCTCTCTCTCTCTCTTTCTCTGTCTTTTTCTCATGGAATAAATAAATAAACTTTTAAAATCCTGCATATTATCAAAGGCAAAGATAAAAATTCTACAACCAACTAGGAAGATGAGACAAATTACCCATAAATGAATGGAAATTAAGTTATATGAGATGTCTCCAGAGCAGCAATTCAAGCAAGAAGGCAAAATTACCTTCAAAGTTCCAAGAAAATAGTTATCAACATAGGATCATTCAGGAAATCATGAGGAAGTTAAGTCATCAGTCTCTTAACTGGCCAGGTCAACAAACTGATGACTGTCACAGCCAGATTGCCCTTATATTCAAAGTTCATTTCTAGGTGTACTTAAAATCAACAATATTCATATCACTTAGGTTGATTTTAGAGATTTTGTCTGAAGTAGAGGAAAAAAGAATTTTAACATTTTCTATTCCTTTAATGACATGAATCTGTTTTCAGCAAGATGATCCAGCTATTGTTGAAACAGTATTCCAGTGCTAGACTTTGATCCCAAATTACAAATGATCATCATAAAAGTACAGTTTATGTCCATTCTACATTCTGTTTCTGAAAGTTTCATTCTGTAATAAGTCAATTATGAAAAATCATTCAACTTCAAAGTTATCCTAGGTTTGTTTTATCAAAAAAATGTAAATGCTTTTAAAGTATTGCAGCTGACATTTTCTCTCTCTACAATGAACTATTTCCATTTGCTTTTCAACTAATTACTAACCTTATCTTCCTTACTCAGCTCAAGCCTGCTGTTCTGCTGGCCTCTGCATTACAATGACCAACAGACCAAGATCGGTTCCAAACGCTCTTTTGGAAAAAATGGAAAATAATTGCTTTTACTCTCTCAAGATATTCATTTTTTATAGACGTCACATGAAAGAAGCTGTATAGCTTAGTTTTCAGGAAGGAGTTACAGTTTCTTTTAGCCAATAAATTATGCCAATCATAAGATACAGTAAGAAACTATGAGTCATGAATTTATAATGGGTAATATTTACTGCCTTCTTGATACTTCAGAATTTTCTATTATCTAAGGTGTTTCTTAAATTTAATTTCACATATAAATGCATAAGCCTAAAAAGGAATACAAATTTGATGGAGACTATGAAGAAGAAAAAAGGAGAAAAATTACTGAATTATACAGGTCATTCTGGATGACCAAATTTTCTGATCTTTAGTGGCAAAACCTCTAATTTATTTAAAACTTCAGCTCCTAAAAGAAGTCCTCAATACCCATGCTCACAATAAATATTTCATGTATATACTTGTTTTTCATATTTTGATCTGGGTAGTGTTTACATGAATATATACATACATAAAAATTCACCAAGCTACAGCACTTAACATTTATGTACTTTACTGTACATAAATTGTATCCCATTTAAAAATATGTCTACATACACTCTCCTTGTTTTCAATAAGTCTTAGGATGTGGCACAGAAATTAGGCTTTATGGGGAACCAGCAGTTAGCATAATGGCTATGTCGCTGGATTCCCACGTAGTCGACAGTGGTTCGTGTCCTGGACCCGGTGGTTTAAATCTCACGCCGGGCGCGTGTGCGTGCGTGCCCAAGATCCCGAGAGGAGAATGGAGGAGAAGGGATTGCGGCGTGACCATCCCCCCTGGGGGGTGATTTCTCGTTTTCTGTCTCTATGTCTCTCTCTGTCTGTCTGGCGAGCGCATGCGCCCTATAGCAAAAAAAAAAAAAAAAGAAATTAGGCTTTATCAAAAAGATTCCCAGATAGTTCTAATATTCAGTTAAGGCATTATCCCAAGGCAACTGTAACATGTCTTGATTAAAAGAGGCCTTCAGTAAATATTTGTTTCAGTGAATGGATAATAAATGAATGAATGAACAAAGGAACAAATGACTGAATATCTATATTATTCATAGTTGTAGAGGTACCATTGGCTAAGGCCAGAAAAAAGTCCTAAGAATAATAAAAAATAAAAAGGCATATCAGATTATATTCTCACCATTTCAACTACCTTTTATTAGACCTCAGGAAAATCTTGGAAGGTAAGGTGACTATTTTAGCTTTTTAGTTATAGCTAACATAAATCACGCTGGCTACTTTCAGCAGAAAGACCTATTGAGACACATAACATAGTTCACATTATTGTTGGGAGAGCTGCAGAAACAGACTCTAGGATGAGTTTTTAGAATTCCTCCTCAAATCATTCTGCAGAGCTGGAAAGCCAAGGGGGCTGCTGCCTTTATCACAATTGTGAAACTAAATCTTAGGAAGCAGTTGTTAATAGATACTGCTCCAAACTCAGTTTCTGCTACAATCTCAAAGTTTCCCTGTTGAAAACCCATCCCATTATGGACTGGGAACCTTGAGACTAAAGCTTGTAGTATATTCTCTGTTATCTGAAACACTGCTTCACACATCTTTGGTATAGTTTGGTCCAGCAGTCTGTTTGCCTCCTCCTTTCTTTTTCTTTCTCTTTCTATCTAATCTTTCTTCATTCACCTATCCATCTCTCGGTGAGAATGACCTAGACATCAGAAAAAAAAAATTCAACTATATCTAAAATAAATATATAAAATATAGACTAAAAGATCAGCTCCAAATCATAGGATAGAAATGTTGAATATTCCCCCACAAAGGAGAATGTATCAGCTAATTTTAAAAGATTACAAATTTTGGAGCCAGCAGGTAGTGTGGGGGTTAAGGATGCTGGACTCCCACATGACCAACCGCAATTTGAGTCCCAGACCTGGAGGCTTGCTTTCTCACTTTCCCTCTCTCTCTCTCTCACTCTGTCTCTCTAAAATAAAATTTAAAAAAATTCATAAATAAAGTTAAATAAAATAATTCTAAAAAACTATAATTTTGAACAGCAATCCTTCTGGGGGTAAGGGGAAGAAAAAAATGTTTCATTTGACATGACCAGTTATAAATCACAAATCTGCCAGTTTGGGAATGGTAAATATTTGCTGAAGATTAAGTACATGGCAAACGTGCATCATTAAATCTAAAGTAATTAAAAAGCTCAATTTAATATCACATGTGTCTACTCCATTTTTAATGAGCATACAGCTTCAACCACCATAAGTCATGGTCCAATCTATCTCAGCAGTGTAGAAGGAAATGATAAATACCTCCAGCGTGACTTCCAACAAGGTGAGTCCAAGCTAATTATTCCATGTCTAAGTGAAAATGGATTTGGCGAAACAAATGAACCTGACAGCCAAGGACATCAGCCACATGCTGGACAAAATTTCCTATCAATCAAATGGTACATCAAACTGTCTCAGTGACCTGTGCACAGAAGAGGATCTGATTAAAATTTGTGTTTCATTACTAATTTTTATTTTTATCAACACAATATTGGGTTGTCAGGAAAGTCATGACACATTTTTGCATAAAGAAACATGGAAAAATACATCATGATTTTTCCGACGACCCAATATATGCTCATAGCTTTTATTTTTCTTAAGGAATTATTTATTTTATTTTATTTATTTATTTTTTTTTAATTTGACCAGACAGAGAGAGAGAGAGGGAGAGGGAAATCAAGAAAGCAAGTCACCAGGTCCAGGGCTTGAACCATGGTCAGCCATATGGGTATCCAGTGCTATAACTACCATGCCACCTGCCAGCCCCACTGAACCCATGGCCAGCCATAGGGGTATCCAGTGCTATAACTACCATGCCACCTGCCAGCCCCACTCATAGCTTTTAAATGATAGATGAGAGGCAGCTCTCTGGCATGGTAGTAATGTTAATGTGCTGCTCAAGAGAAGCCACATGCTACATGACGAATACAGTTCAAATTGCCAGCCCAGCCAGCCTGAAACGTGCCATGCACATGCATGAGTGTCCAAGATCTGATGGGCTGGAGGACTAAGGATGGGGAATAAGGAGGGTGTTCATGTTTCTCTCTTTCTCTGTCTTTTCCTGTCATGTGCATGTCTATTATGAATAAAGAAATTATTTTTTAAAAGTCAGATGAGGAGGGACCAGTAGATAGCATAATGGTTACGTCGTTGGATTCCCACAAAGTCAACCATGATTTGAGTCCCAGACTTGGCAGCTTAAACTCTCACTGGACACCTGTGTGTGCATGTCCAAGACTCCAAGATGAGACTGAAAGAAAAGGAATTGTGGTGTGGTCATCTCCCCCAGGGGGTGATTTCTTGCTGTCTCTCTCTTGTGTCTCTCTGTCTCTCCAGTGAGTGCATGCCCCCCATAGCAGAAAAAAAAAAAAACTCTAAAAAAAATGTCAGATGAGGGAGCCACATGGTGGTGCAGTGGTCAGGCAACTGAATGCATATGGAAAAGGTGTTGGGTTTGTGTCCTAGGCTCTCCCTGAGCAAACTGGGTATGCACATGTACACCCATGATCCAAGCTGGCTGAGACTGGGGCATGACGTGAGGATCTTGCTGGGCGTGCCTCTTTCTTTGTCCCTCTTTCTTTCTTTCTGTTTCTCTCTCTCTCATAAAGGAAACAGATAAATAAACTTTAAAAAAGAAAAAAGTCAGAAGAGGCTAAAAGTCTTACAATGAAAAGCAATAGTTCCCTACCTCATCCATGTTTCTCCCATTCCTCCGAGTCTACCATTTCAACTTCCTAGTCTTCCTGGCTTTTAAAATCTTCATATGTCTGGTCAGCAGATAGTGTAGCAGTTACGTGGTTGGACTCCCACATGGTTGACCATGGTTCAAATCCTAGACCCAGTGGCTTGAAAATCACACCAGGGGCATGGGCTTGCATGCCCAAGATCCTGGGAGGAGAATGGAGGAAAAAGGATTCCAGCATGGCCCTCCCCTCTGGAGGGTGATTTCTCATTTTCCCTCTCACTGTCTCTGTTTCTCTCTCCAGTGAGAGTAAGTGCCCTTAGGCAAAAAAGTACAAAATAAAACAAAAACAAAAAAATCTTATGTCTAATCAATATGCTCATATGTATATGAATACAATGATGTATCAGTTTTAGATATATGTTGATATCCTATTAGGAAGGTAAGAATTCAGGTCTCAGGCACACACATGAACACACACACACACAAGACAGATACACAGATGTTTCCCTTGTCCCATTCTCTAAATAGTTATGTCAATTTTTTTTTTGAGGTTTTTGCTATAGGGTGTGCGTGGTTGCCAGAAAGACAGAGAGAGACAAAGAGACAGAAAGCGAGAAATCATCCCCCCAGGGGGGATGGCCACACTGCAATCCCTTCTCCTCCATTCTTCTCTCAGGATCTTGGGAATGCACACATACGCGCTCGGCATGAGTTTAAGCTACCAGGTCCGGGACTTGAACCACAGTGGACTACGTGGGAGTCCAATGACATAGCCATTATGCCATGTGCTAGTCCCAGTTACGTCAATTTTTTAATTAAAGCTACATTCAGTTTTTATATACCTATAACTACATAAATGTTATAATACATGTACTATATGTACTAAGCGTATGTTTCCTTTATTGTTCAATGTTACTGTTTTCTTTTTGTGTGGTATGTAGTTATTTCTTTTTGCATTTGCTTGCCTTAATTATAACTGTCTCTAACTCTGCTCACACACACTAACAGCTTCTCAATACAATTTTTCACATGTCTAGCTATCGGGGTAATCCCTCAATTCCCCAGCCTCCATGGTAACTTCTTCCTGAGAGTGTCTATCTTCTTCCAAATTCCTTATTTCTCATCATTATTTTTTTAATTTGCTGGAGGGCATGTGCACTTGCTGGGGAGAAACAGAGATTCTTTACTTCTTATGAGTCTTGGTCTCTGTATTTCATAATACAGGATTTCTTTAAATAGCTGGTGATCATCAACTGTGAATTTATATTCAATAGATAGCAGTAGAGAGTTAAAATAATTATACTAACCGAAAGTTCTTGCAATGCTTAGAGTAAGAGGGAAGTTTCATATAAGATAACTAAATTGTTTTTCTAGAGATGGATCCTCTGAGGCCAGCCAGTGGCGTAGTGGTTAAGGCAGCTGGATCCTTCATGGCCCACTAGGTTGAGTCACAGACCCAGTGACTTGAAAAACATGCTGGGGCAAATGTACACACATGCTTAAAATCCCAAGAGGAGAGTGGAAGAGAAGGAATTGTTATGTGGCCATCTTCCTGGGGGTTGGAGATGATTTCTCACTTTCCCTTTCCCTCACTTTCTATCTCTGGCAAGTGCACAGGCTCTATAATAAACTAAAAAAAAAAAAAAAAAAAAAGGAAGAAGAGAGCAAGAGAGACCCCTCCTTCTCCAACTCTTTTAGACAGGAAGATCCAGAAAGTCCTCTTGGAAGAGACAGCATTTAACCAGAGAGACAGCATTTAACCAGAGAGACAGCATTTAACCAGAGGCTCAAACACAATGAGGACAGGAACAATGTGGATATTGGGCAGGCAGTTTCCAGACAGAGGAAAACAGCAAAGCCCCCGAGATGAGAAGAAGTTAGCAAGGATGAGACACAGCCAGGAGGTCACTGTGGCTATAGCCACGTGGCCAGTGGGAGAAAAGGAGGGAGGATGTGCATTCCTGGTTTGTGGAAACAATTTTCACCACAGACCTGGTTGATAAGCTAGTTATAAGCTAATTATTAAAATATTTTGTAAAAATTAATCCAAATCATTTTTATAGTATTTAATATCAGATATAAGACATCATGATTGACTTGTCAGGCAAGCTAACGATATAAAATTACCTATTTCATTCAACCTTGTGAAGGTTCTTTTTTAAAATTATTTTATTTGGGAACCAGCAGTTAGCGTAATGGCTATGTCGCTGGACTCCCACGTGGTCGACCGCGGTTCGTGTCCTGGACCCGGTGGCTTAAAACTCACGCCGGGCGCGTGTGCGTGTGTGCCCAAGATCCTGAGAGGAGAATGGAAGAGAAGGGATTGTGGCGTGACCATATCCCCTGGGGGGTGATTTCTCGCTTTCAGTCTCTATGTCTCTGTCTGTCTGGCGAGCGCACGCTCCCTACAGTGAAAATCTCTCCAAAAAAAAAAAATTATTTTATTTAACTTTATTTATTTATTCATGTATTTATTTATTATTTGACTGGAGAGGGACAGAGTGAGAGAGAGGGAAAGTGAGAAAGCAAGCTGCCAGGTCCAGGACTCGAACTGTGAGAGTCTAGCGCTCTTAACCACCACACCACCTGCCAGTCCCTAACCTTGTGAAGATTCTAAAAAATCTATACCTCATAAACATACAAGAGACTCCTTGAATAAGATAAAAATATATACACAAATTTATGGGTCTCAGTGAAACAAAAGAAAGAGAAAAATCAAAAGCTTTAAAAAAAGTTGTCAAGACAAAAACAAAAAAATTAGACAGTAAATATAAGTAGTTTCTATCTCAAGCACTATCACATTCAGAAGTTGATTATTTCCTTGTCCTGCACTGGAGGTTTTATTTAATCTTTAATAGTCATTTTAGTAGATAGGGCACGAATGGAAAATTCACAACACAGGGGCAACTTGCTAGTAAATGCCACCCAAGAAAATGAAAGTGAACCTTGTGGTTTCAATACGAAGGCATAAGAACAATTTTTTATTTAAAAATTATTCTATAACTTTTCCTGTATGACACAATATTGCAGAGAACTTCTATTTATTAGCTAGATACCAAATGGTTATTGAGAAACCAGAAGGCCAAATAACTTGCTGGAGGGTTTCCAGATCCTTCTCCTTGAATTTCTGTAATTGCAGAGGGTGACTCAGAGTTGACTTTAAACGCCATCTGTGCTCCTCTACCAGACACCCTGCTAAAAGCCCCGGCCACTCTCATGCTACCAAACCATTTCTGACTTTCTCATTCTGTCTTATCCACCCAGAGGACTCAACTGCTTCTTGGGGACCCAATATCCAGGACTGTCCCAATTCCCCAGGCTGAACTGACCAGCCCCTGCCAGAGGTCCTACACCACTCAAGTCTACAGTATTCAGCAGCTCTTTTTTGTTTTAGAGATTTTTTTGCTATAGAGTGTGCACTCACCAGAGAAACAGAGAGATAGAAAGCAAGAAATCACCCCTCGGGAAGATAGCCATGCCACAATCCCCTCTCCTCCATCTCCTTTCAGGATTATAGGCACACAGGCACATGAGCTCCATGTGCATTTCAAGCCACCGGGTCCAGGACTCAAACCACAGTCGACATGTGAGAGTCCAGCACTATAACCACTACATCAACTGCTGGCCCCTAGCAGCTCTTACATCCTATTAAAAGTTTGTGGTTGTGGGACCAGCAGTTGGTGTAATGGCTATGTCGCTGGACTCCCACGTAGTTGACCGCGGTTCAAATCCCGGACCAGTGGCTTAAACCCCCGCCAGGTGCATGTGCGTGCATGCCCAAGATCCCGAGAGGAGAATGGAGAAGGGATTGTGGTGTGGCCATCCCCCCTGGGGGGTGATTTCTGGCTTTCTGTCTCTCTGTCTCTCTCTGTCTGTCTGGCGAGCACAGGCGCCCTGTGGCAAAAACCTCTCTAAAAAAAAAAAAAAAGTTTGTGGTTGTTTGTTCCCAGTTGATAGTGACTTCCTAGAGGCAGAGATCCCATTCAATCTACAATGTCCCAGCACAGTACTAAGGCATTTATTTTTTAGTGAATGAGAAAAAATGAAAGTATACTGCCTTAGCTCTTAATGCTAAAGAACAATCCCAAATCATCATCAACACAACCAGTGGGTTAAGTCTAGAACGCTGCTGGTGAAATGAGAGAGGCAAACATGTTTGGTTCTAGCTCAGGCACCTAGCCAGCAGTGTAACTGCCTAACTTTCCTCATTTCTCAACTATGTCTGCAGAATACCACCTGCATCCTCAGAGATGATGGCCGGTGTTCCACAAAAAAGGAGATTCAATTTTCTAGTACATTTGAGAATGCTGCAGTGCTATGGTCTTGAGTATTTGTGTCACCCACACACACACACCCCAAATTCATGTGTTGGAACCTAACTTCCAAGATGAAGGTATTAGGAGGTGGGGTCTTTGGAAGTGATTAGGTCATAAGAGAGAAGCCTTCATGAATAGCAGTAGTGGCCCTTCTGCTATGTGAGGAAACGACTTGAAGGGGCTATAGAAGAGGTAGGAACAAGCCCTCACCAGATGCTGAATCTGCTGGCACCTTAACCTTGGACTTTCCAGCCTCCAGAACAGTGAGAAACAAATTTCTGTTGTTTATAAGTCTCCTAGTCAATCGTATTTTGTCAGAGCAGCCTGTCTGGAGCAAGACATGAGATTAAAAATACAATTAAAAAAATCTTTTGCCATAGATCTTTTTTTTTTTTTTGAGAGGTTTTTGCTATAGGGCGCGTGCGCTTGCCAGACAGACAGAGAGAGACAGAGAGACAGAAAGCGAGAAATCACCCCTCAGGGGGGATGGTCACGCCGCAATCCCTTCTCCTCCATTCTCCTCTCGGGATCTTGGGCATGCACGCACACGCGCCCGGCGTGAGTTCTAAGCCACCGGGTCCGAGACGCGAACCGCGGTCAACTACATGGGAGTCCAGCGACATAGCCATTACACTAACTGCTGGCTCCCCCACCATAGATCTTTTTACATGGGTGCCTTGCCCACTGAATTGGAAGAAGGTGGGATGAAGCAATCTGGGCAAAGTGGTATTACCTGCTTGGTAAATGAAATCTTCTGTTTTCTTTATTATTACTCTTCTCACCCATGTGGTTTATAGGCTTTTTTTTTTTTTCACAGTAATGACAGAGTGTGTTTAATGCTTTAAAAAAGAAAGCCACTTTACACAAAGAACTACTCAAATTGGGATGCAACCCAGCTGGCAGAGTTTGTAATACTTTTTTGCCTATATTTTTACACAGATGATCACTTTCCTAGTTCTTCCTCTGCAAAAAAGTTATGCATAGCTGATTTCTCCATCCCCCCCAAATTTATTACAAATTTTAATTGACTATAATAGTTAAGCATATTTATGGGGTACAGTGTGATTTTCTTCTCCTCCTCCTTCTCCTCCTCCTCCTTTCTTCTTTTTAAATGTTTCACAGAGGGAGTGTTAATTCATGAGAAAGAGACAGAAAGGGAGAAAGCACCTCTTCATGAGGAATGGTCACACCACAATCCCTTCTCCATTTCGCCATCCTGTCAGGATTTTGAGCATAGATGTACAAGTGCCTGGTGTGTTTCTCAAACCCTGTGTTTGGGATTCCAACCATGAGGTCAGCCATGTGGGATCTGGCTGCCTTAACCACTAGGCCATGGAGCCAGTCCAAATGTGGTTTTCCCATATGTGAATTTGATGTGTAATGAAAAAAATATATAAGATACATCAACATTACTAGATGAAGCACTCATCACACTATTCCCAACTCACAGTAAAAATAAATAAATAAATAAAATAGAAAAATTAGAAAATTTAGGCCAGCAGGTGGCATTGTGGTTAAAGGTGTTGGGCTCCTGCGTGACCCAACCATGGTTCAAGTCCCATACCTGGTAGCTTGCTTTCTCACTTTCTGGGTCCAGCAGTTAACGTAATGGCTGTCGCTGAACTCCTATGTAGCTGACCACGGTTCAAGTCCCAGACCCAGTGGCTTAAACTCATGCCAGGCGCGTATGCATGTATGCCCAAGATCCTGAGAGGAGAATGGAGGAGAAGGGATTGCGGCGTGGCCATCCACCCTGAGGGATGATTTCTCGCTTTCTATCTCTGTCTCTCTCTGTCTTTCTGATTTCTCACTTTCTATCTCTCTGTCTCTCTCTGTCTTTCTGGCGAGCACACGCGCCCTATAGCAAAAACCTCTCAAAAAGAATTAGAAAATGTAGAACAAACAATTACAGCACAATTTTTTCATTAAAAATGTAAGAGAATGCAAAAAACAATTTTTACTTTGAAAAGTTCTATTTGAAGAGGACTTGCAGGATAGGAGAAGCTCTCCTGGGGGGGAAGAAGACTCTACCATAAACCTTCCTCCTACAGGTGGCTGTTCCCAGCTGCTCCCGAGGCCCTCCTGGCTCAGACATGAATGGTTGCTCCCAATCTGCTTTCCTGAAAATGGAGCACTGTCTTCAGCATAGTAAGTAAAATATAGATATCACATCTACAAATTTATTCTTAAGCGGCTAGCTGCATCCTAAAGGTCACAAAGTCAAAGAGGATCAAATGTAACATTACTTGAAGTTTTGTCTCCCCAATGTCAAGGATAGTAGAAGCATCTTAGAGGAATGGGGTTCCAGAAAAGGATGATTACTGGGCTACTTTAGGGAGCTAAACATAAGGCCAAGTTAGACAAAATGGAAATGACAAAGATGCAAATCCAAACTACATCCCTTTTCTCTTTTTTGAACAAACTATTCTCTTTCTCTGTTTCTCCCTGGGTCTGGGTCTGTTTCTCTATCACTCTCTCTCACACACACATTCATGTTCACATATACCACACACAGCAGGGGTACTTACTGAGATGGACTCTGCTCAGGGCAGACAATAATTCAAAGCAATGTAGCTGAACAGAGGCCTAGAGATAATGTAAATGTCACATTGCCCTCAACCAGAGCAGAGCAGAACAAACAAAACAATGTACCCATTAAGGGATTTTAAAGGTCAAGAGAAACACAGCCTGTCAGGGTTACAGGAGTGATTTCTCTTCTTACCAATGAGTAATCTCATTCAAATGAGTATCATTTAAACACTTCAGGAGTCTAAAGGGAAACCAGAGACAAAGCTTCTGAGGAGTCTGGAGGGAAAACAATCTGAAGAAAGAAAAAAGAGAAGCAAAGGAGTCTATTTTTGGCCTGTTTTAGGAGTCTATTTTTAGGAGGAAAGAACAAGAACACAATCTGTGTGGTACATGCACCAAGAGCAGGACAGACCTGAAGCTTGACAGACCAGGAACTCCAAGCCATGACAAGGACCTCAGCCTCACAGTACTGGCCAATAACTATGTGATTTCAGAAATGTAAAGAACAGTGCGGCACTGGACAACTGCTCAGAAATCACCTACCCAGAGAAGCAAATATCCTGACTGTAAGACTGGGAATAAGTATTAATTGAATTTTTAAATTTTTTAAAAAATTTGCTATAGGACATATCCACTCACCAGAGAGAGAAAGAGAGAAAGAGAGTAGAATAAGTATTCATTGAATTTTTAAATTTTTTTTTAAATTTGCTATAGGGTATATCCACTCACCAGAGAGAGAGACAGAGAGAAAGAGAGAGAGGGAGAGAAAAAGAGGGAGAGAGAGAGAGAGAGAAAGCAAGCCACCAGATCTGGAACTAAAACCATAGTTTGACATATGGGAAACCAGAGCCTTAGCCACCACACCAACTGCTGGGCCCAGATTAATGGGATTTTAAAGTATAAAAGATGTTGGATCCCTGACTTCAAGATGAGATTGAAGACAGTGATAATAGTAAACAGCACGGTTCTATCCTTGAAGAACTCTAAATTTTTTTTAGTAATTTGGAGTATAAGTATACACCAGCCAAGCTAATCTAAAAAATTTAAGCAATGGATAAGAGAAGCTTGAATTACCTATCATGAGTTACATATACTAATTTTTTCTAGCAAGCCATGAAAGCCCACATCTTAATCTAAGTTACACCTTATATATGGGGTAAGGAAAACTGAGGCAGCAACACATGCAGTTTCTACTCTGCTCAAAAAGCCTTTAACAACATGCAGAAATTTCTCTTCTAGACTCACTTCCACTACTCCTAAGAAATGAGGGGGGAAAATAAAAGGCAGGTGTCATGTCCTGCACAGTTAAATGAATGTGTGCCTTGGCAGGAGGGTGGGGAGCTGCTGTGGATTAGAGAATAAACATAAACACACAAAGACACACGTGTACAGAAAAGCAGGGATCAGGTGGTCCCTACTCCTCCAATTCCTCTGACAGAGGCAGCCAAGGCCCCAAACTGTTCCCAGGTTTAAAGGGCCGAAAATGAAGGGAGGGAAGTGGAATGCAAAGCAAATTGTTTTTACAAGTTAATCGGCTGAAAATGCTAAAATGTCTGGTGTCATGTAGTCCTGTGTAAGTTTTCTCTAATCTTCTTGGTCCAATTCTGATGAACACATAAACTGCTCTGCAGTTTTGGAAACATAGAGGCAGCTAGTGTATTCACATGTTAATAGTATTCATTGGCCTGTAAATGACTGCCCGTAGAACTGCATTTCTGCATGTGTCTAAAGGTCACCATGTATACTCAGATTTGGGCCACTCTCTACAGGCAGATTTCAGGGGAGAGAAGAATGGAGAGCATGAAAAAAATGGTATTAAAGGGAAAAAAAGAAAAAGATATAATAAAAGACTCTTTCTGTTTGGAAGGATTATGGGTGTATTCACATGTTAATAGTATTCATTGGCCTGTAAATGACTGCCCGTAGAACTGCATTTCTGCATGTGTCTAAAGGTCACCATGTATACTCAGATTTGGGCCACTCTCTACAGGCAGGTGTCAGGGGAGAGAAGAATCGAGGGCATGAAAACAATGGTATTATAGGGAAAAAAAAAAAGAAAATGATATAGTAAAAGACTCTTTCTGTTTGGAAGGATTATGGATATTTCTCTTTTTCTTCCTAATGTTTTATAATGAGCATGTGAACAAGAACATATTAAGAGGAAGAGATCAAAGGGATTAGTTGTCTAAATCAAATTTAGACAACTCAAGGGAAGCAACAGAACTATTGCCACTTTAAAAGCAAATACTGAGACCAGCAGTTAGCGTAATGTCTATGTCGCTGGACTCCTATGTAGTCGATCGCAGTTCACGTCCTGGACCCGGTGGCTTAAAAACTCACACCGGGTGCGTGTGCATGTGTGCCCAAGATCCCGAGAGGAGATCGGATTGCAGTGTGGCCATCCCCCCGGGGGGTGATTTCTCGCTTTCTGTCTCTCTGTGTCTCTCTGTCTGTCTGGCGAGTGCATGCACCCTATAGCAAAAACCTCTCCAAAAAAAAAAAAAAAAAAATGCTTAGTCCAGCAGGTGGCATGGAGGTTAAGGCACTAGCTCCTACATAGCTGATCATGTAGTTCGAGTATTGGACTTGAGACTTGAAAACTCACACCGGGCATATGTGTGTGCATGCCCCAAATCGCAAGAGGAGAATGGAGCAGAAGGGACTACAGTGTGGCCATCCCCCCTCAGGGGTGCTGTCTCTGTCTCTCCCTGGCAAGCACTGATGTAATTTTAAGTGGGCTCTGCTCTATTGTGAAAGGCTTTTTCAAACGAGAGTTGGTATGACCCACAAGGATTAGCAGAGGAGATACTGACCAACTTGTTCTTAAATTACTGTGATGCCATTACTTTCAGATTGTTATTTTATCTTACAATAAACTATAACACTCATGTATGAAAGTGCCTAAATGATAAAACTCTGTTAATTTTTACAAAGTTTTGAGGCTAGCAGGTGGTGTGGTGGTTAAGGTGCTAGAATCCCACATGGCAGACCATGGTTCAAATCCTGGACCTCGTGCCTTGTAATCACACTGAGTGTGTGTGCATCCATGTACAAAATCCCAGGAGAAGGGATTGTGGCATGGCCATCCCCCTGGGGGGTAACTTATCACTTTCCCTCTCACTGTCTCTCTCTCCAGCAAGCACACACCCTGTGGTAAAAACCTAGAAAAAAACAAAGTGAACACACCGAGTATAACCAGAACTGCTCTGGAACCACAGAAACTCCCTTTTGCCTCCTGTCAGTTCAAACCCTTCTAAAGTTTACTGTCATCTGACTTCTAACACCTAGGTTACTTTATCTTTTTTTCTACTTAACATAAATGTCATAATAAACTATCATAAATTTCATTACTGTAGCTATTGACTCAGCATTTATTTTTTAGGCCTTAAATAGTTGTTTAAAACCCTCTACCTGCCATACTCTGTCACCTTTGGCTTATTTAAAACTTCCCTTCCCTGTAGGATTGCTTGAGCTATAACCTGCTCATTCCTCACCTCACTGACCCAAAACTCAACATACCCCACGGTGGTTGACCATAGTAAAACCTAAGAGCCAACTCCAGTGTCACAAAAGTAAGTTCCCCATCCTGTGAATGTTTTTAAACTAGCCAATCCACAACTCCTGTGAGCGAGCCTAAGGAGTAATACCTGTGTGCCTTAATAGACACAGCTCCACAGTTCCCCTCTACCTCAGTCTCTTTTTCTCCCCACACCCCTGCCTTTTCGCTCAATGGTTAAGATCTTTGCTGCTTCAAGACTTCCCATTGGCCTCCCACTGGCACCACTAATCTTTCTGGATCTGTGAATAATAAATTTCCTCTCTTCACGTATATTTTGGTTTCACATCCTCATTGTGTTTCACCTGACTGATATATTCAAACTTAGTATTTCCCCTAGTCAGTGTACACCTAGAGAGAGGCTATCTTGGATTATGGCCACACTCAAAAAGGAGAGACCTCAGGAAACCGTAACAATAATAATGACAACATACAGTGTGTTCTCTTTGGTATCTGGCTTCTTTCACTCATCCTTATAACTTTCAGCCATGTTGCACATAGCAGTAGTTTGTTCATTTTCAATGATGAATAGTATTCCATTATGTGACTATACCACCACTTATTTAACCATTCTACTGGGCATTTGGGTAGTTTCTACTTGGGCTGCTATAATTAGTGCTGCTAGGACTATTTCAGTGTGTGCCTTTCTGTGAACATATGCACGCATTTCTGTGAGGTGCATACCTCAGGATAGAACTCTTAGGTTGCAGGGTCTGCATTCTATTCAGCTTTTGGGAACACTACAAATAGATATAATAGCTTCTATGAGAATTAAGGGTCCAGTTCCACTTTTGCCTACTCCCAGACCTGTGTCAAACCTTCTGTCATTCAAGATTGAAAGCCCCCGAAGTATTCCATTTTTATCTGCCTTGAAAATATTATCTTTACATGGGTTGGGTGGTGGCACAGCAGTAAAATGTGATGCTCTGGAAGGCTGACCCACATGGGAAGGTTCCGGTTCACAATGAAAATCTCCCTGAGTGTGCCATTCATGCATGTGCCTGTGAAATGGGACTGGCTGAGGTGGGGTTGGATCACAGAGTTGAGATCTGGTTGGGGGTGCTGTCTCTGTATCTCTGTCTCTGTCTCGCTCATTCATGGAAGAAATGAATAATAAACTTTAAAACATTATCTTTACTGATATTGTCTATGCTTATTTGTTTTTTCCTAAAGAGGAGGCTGTTAACCAAGAAGGGCAAAAGAAATTATATTATGGTTAAAGGCAAATTATATTATAAAGGACAAGCTGTCTAGTAAAACACAACTTATAATTATAATTAACTTCAAAACAAATCACATTATCCATGTAAACCCAACCACTGACTGGTAAATTAATGAAAAATATGACAGTGTTGAGCTTTTAATTGCTTCTATTACAAAAGTCTCAAACTTAAACTTAGGTTATCAGGCAGAAAAGAGGCAATTAGTTTGCAACAGATGCATCAATAAAAACCTGGTACAACACGGCTCTGGAGTTAATCTTTTCCAAGCTTATAAAGACCATCTGCCCAATTTTTTTCAGGTTTTCACTTTAGACAATCTTCCTTTGACAGTCCCTCCAAACTAATTGCTTTTTGCTTTTTTTTTTTGATCAGTATCTTTTTCTAATATCTCCAGTACATAAGCTTCATAAGAGCTCTGTTATCTCAAACCCAAAGTTTAATTTCCTTTCCAAAATAAACTTCTCAGAATATTAAACCTTAGAAAAATGGCAGATGAAAAGATTACTGAGCAATGGTAGGACTTAAATAAATTAAGGTTTCCAGGCTATGTTGCTACCTCCTGTTTCCAGAGGGTAATCTTTTTCAGGTTATTAAACATCATTCATGACCTTCAAAAAGGACTCCCTGGAATAATTCATTAATAATAAAATCTGGTTAGACTACCACAACAGTGAAATGATATAAAATAACAATATAAGATGATGTCAGTTTTCAATGGTCAGACCTGATAACGCCCATTATATTTTTTAAATTATTAACTAGGTTTGAAAGGGCTCAGATTACCACCAAATCAAAATACATTTGGTTGCACCATCAAATTAAAAAGGAAATAAACCATACATAAGCATATTTAGACAAGAAATAAAAAAAAAAGACTATGGGACCAGCAGTTCGTGTAATGGCTATGTCACTGGACTCCCACATAGTCGACCGCGGTTCGAGTCCTGGACCCGGTGGCCTAAACTCATGCCGGGCATGTGTGCGTGCATGTCCAAGATCCCGAGAGGAGAATGGAGGAGAAGGGATTGCAGCGTGGCCATCCCCCCTGGGGGCGGTGATTTCTCGCTTTCTGTCTCTGTGTCTCTCTCTGTCTGTCTGGTGAGCGCATGCACCCTATAGTGAAAACCTCTCCAAAAAAAAAAAAGATAAAAAAAAGAAGACTAACTTCAGAAAAAGAATATTTATATAAAGAATATGTACTATATTCAGAGAATGAGGGTACCTGAAATTTCCTTTTGAAAATCGAAGGAAGCAATTGATTCTTGGTACAAAACCTACTTCTATAAAAGTGGGACGGGTAGCTGCTCTACTGATGGAAGAGTGGAGTCATCAGTCATCTTTCAAGCAGTGAAGAACGACTTGAGGGGCATGGAAAGGAAATTTGTGGGTCCTTCCATAGCAGCTAAGTTTCTCCACCCCACTGGTTTCCTGAGGTGAGTGCATTGTGACCAGTATATTTATTCATTCAGCAAATATTTATGTACCCTACCCTGTTATGTACCATACACTGTTCTAAAGTCTAGAGATTCTGTGATGAATAACACCAATATGACCCCTGTCCTCACAGAACTAAAGATCTGGAAGAGAAGTAAAACATGGAATAAATAATTAAACTGGCAGGGCCAGCCACATGGTGCAGCAGAAGTATAAACCTGCCCGCTCCAGCCACATGGTGCAGCAGGAAGGCAACACTCTGCAATGCTGACACCAGGTAGGAAGGTCCTGGGTTTACGTCCCAAGGCCTCCCGGTGCACTCTCAGCAGGCGCCCCTGTGCCTGTGGTCCTGGATGGTAGAGACTGGCAGTACGACTGTGACATGAAACTCCGTTATGGATGCCTGTCTCTCTCTCTCTAAAGAAATAAAACTAATTTTAAAATATTAATAATTAGGGAACCAGCAGTTAGCGTAATGGCTATGTCGCTGGACTCCCACGTAGTCGACCGCGGTTCGTGTCCCGGACTCGGTGGCTTAAAACTCACGCCGGGCGCGTGTGCGTGCGTGCCCAAGATCCCGAGAGGAGAATGGAGGAGAAGGGATTGCGGCATGACCATCCCCCCTGGGGGGTGATTTCTCGCTTTCTGTCTCTATGTCTCTCTCTGTCTGTCTGGCGAGCGCACGCGCCCTACAGTGAAAATCTCTCCAAAAAAACAACAAAAAAAAATTAATAATTACATAGATAAATTTTACTAAGTGATACACAAGGTGCCTCCTGAGGACATGACAGCCACTAAATCTGCGTATATGCAAGAGGTGGAAGTATCACTGAGTGACTTGCTTATAAACAACATGGGTTACAGTTAAGCAGTGTTAAATATGCTGAATCTAGTATTCATAATTAGTATAATCTTTAATCAAGTAAATGGCATGTATAGTATCTTTCCATTAGTCATTTCAATGCAAGTAGTTTTGTGAGCATTCCTTTTTATTTCAACTACTTGGAGGCACCACAGAGGAAAGCAGAGATGACTCTGGTGTGGTCTCTGCCCACAAAGAGTGGACGATCTAGTGGGTAGAAGTAGTCCCACAATACAAAATGTGCTGTATAAAAGATGTAGAGTCAGCCGTAAGGGAACCTAACTGGGAGCAGGGAAAGGCTGCAGAGAATGAGGGTCGCTGGGGTGGAGCCTAGGACTATGCAGCGTTTCTCCAGGTCTAGGAGGGAAAGGCACTCCTGGGAAGAAAAAGGGCATGAAAGGTTGAGAAGAGAAGTAAAGGTCACAGTGTTTTTTATGAACCACCTGCAGACTGGCAGAGCAGCAGGGAGTAGACCAGACTGGTGGGTATGGGGGCAGAGATAGGGTGCCTGTGGGTAGAGAAGTAGTTGTGGACCACACTGCAAGGGGTCATGACTGAGGGGGCTCTGACAGGGGTGCCGTGGGCCACTGTGGGGACAGCTCCCCCTGCTGTCTGGTCTACATCGGCTCCATGGCTCCAACCGGCTCTGCCCTTGGGATGCTGACTCTATGGCTGCCCTTGGCCTCTGTCTTTGAGTTGGGAAACCAAGAGAAGCCTGGCAGGAGGTGGAAGGAGGGAGAAGGTGAGGTCAGATTTCACTTCCTTGGCTCCTTTCCTAGATGGCTGGCAGCCTCCTTCCAACAAGACAGAGGGAGGCTCCTGTCAGGCAGCCCTCTGCACACAGCCCCTGGGAGCATGTTCTCTCAGGGTTGCTAGTCCCAGGTGTTGTGCTTCCTCTGTGGTTTCTCACATCTGCTCACACCTTTGTTTATAATCTCTTTATTAAGCTCTCCTCAAATTACCTGGTTAGACAGTGTCATGTGGACTTGTACTTACAATTATGCAGTAAAGAAGTTGGGAGTGGAGGCAGGGTGAGCTAATGAAGGCATTAGGGGCAAATGCAGAAAGGGAGATGCCTCAGGGAGGAGGAGGCCAGGAGACAGAAAGTCATGCTGGCAGTGAGGGGGGGATTATGAGGGAGGTGGGAAGGCTGACCATAGCACTTACGTGAAGTCCACGGTGTGCTAGGTACCAGTACCCAGGCTTTAACATAATTCATTTAACCCTCACAGCACCATTATGAGGCATCTTATTTAACAGACAAGGAAACCAAAATACAGAGAGGCCAAGTGTCTTGTTCAAGGTCCTAAGTTACAAGAGTAAGCAGTAAAGTTCAGATTCAATCCCAGGGAAGCCTGGTACCAGAGTCATATTCTCAGCCACTGAGAATTCAGAATTCAAGTTCTGGAAGGAGGCAAGATAGTCTGCAATGACAACTCTTGGGAAAGCCATGCGCGTAGATGGCTGAAGTAAAGCCACTTGGAGATAATCTTGTTAGCCTATAAAAACAGCCCTAATGACAATGCATAATATTTTATGGGTATCAAATCAGAATGACAGTCAACCTTAACTAAACAGCTGTGTCCAAATAACTTACAGTTAGTACTACTATAAAACCCTAATTATGTTCCTAAGAAAAGGAGAAAGAAGGGCTGTGGTTACAGAGAGTTGGTAAAATTAGATAATTTTTTCCTCTATAAAAACTTCAACCATAAATGGCTTAATTATGTTTTATTAGCATCTAAAAAGTAATAAATGGTTTAATCACAGACCAACAAAAGAGAACCAAAAGCAAAACCTGAACAGCAGCTGCAGCCAAGCTTACATCCACCCACAGTGAAGAGAAGCCCTTGACAGCTGCGGGCCTCCTGTCTGCCAGGCCCAGAACTCCGTCCAGTGACACTCACATCACAACCCTTAGGCCCAGAAACTTTAAATCCTGCTCCCCACCAGTCAATTGTGTAACTAACAGCCACTTCTCAGAACGACAATGTATAGTATAAAAAAAATGTTGATTGGTAATGTTTGTTTATGGTCTCTTGGCAGCAAAGATCATGAAAACGACAGTGCTTGGAAACGAGGAGTAGAATATACATGTACCAACAGCACGTGTACTTTAACAACAGCACAACACCTTCTGTTCTTATTTTATATGGGGCCTCACCGGTCTACCTCAGGCTGTCTTACAGCCATGCCAACGTGTCTATTAATAACAAAAACTTCCACTGTAATGGCTTTCTATTCTTTAAGGAAAAAGGAAGAGAAAATGCTTCCTAATCAGACCTATGTATCTTTTATTTGCCTTTGAGCTGCCAAATATGCCCGCTTGGCTGAGAGTGGAATGAAGAATCTAGGAATGAGCTCTCAGAGACACCAACTAGGGGCCTGCAGCCACACGGTGGCCATTCTGTAACAGCTACTGATTGTATTCACGGGGCCCTTCATAGTCTATTCTTTTTGCCTGTGCTCATGCTGGGTCATGCACACAGAAATGACCTCACTAGACAGAATGGTCCATTTCTGCAATTGTTCACTGGGCATCTAAGGCAGGTTGCCATGATTACGCACATGCGTAGCTTTTATGTGCAAGAGGGGGCAGTCAGCAGATGACACCTGTTAAGCAGTGATGTTCCACACGTTCATATCAACAAGAGCCAAGAAAAGCAAATGCTATTGTGAGCATATATCCTTCCAGGTTCAAATTGCTATTTTGTGTTAAAGGAATACACCTTCTCTTTGGTTATAACAGAAAGAGGGAGTCAGTAAAGTATTCTGGAGGGGATATAATTTAAATAAACCTGTGGTTTTGAAAAAGAAGCTAAGGCCTCTAATGACTCCATGATCAAAATATGTATGGTATGAGTCACAGGAATCAGCCCACAACTTTAGATTTGGGAAACACAATCTTAACATTAGAAGTTGGAAAAAGGCTGGCCCAGTAGCACAGCAGTTAAGTGCTGTGTACATCATGCCAGATCCCATGCGTCCCACTGTGGTTCACACCACGCACAGGTGCGTGCATGACCGAAATTCTGATCCGATGGGGAAATGGAGGAAAAAGGATTGCAGGGTGACTATGTCCCATTGGGAGATGTTTGCTTTCTCTCTCTCTGTCTCACTCTCATAAGCACATAAGTATTATTGCTACTTAAAAAAAAGAAGTTGGAAAAGGCAATTGATTTTAGGACCCTCAAACAAAATTCTGAAGATATAAACTTTAACCCACATTATAGAAATTGGAGATTTTTGTAATAAAAATTTTTTCACCAGTACATTTTTTCCCTTAAAAATACAACCTTCAAGAGCCAGTAGGTGGCGTGGTGGTTAAAGTGCTGGATTGCCACATGGTCAACCACGGTTCAAGCCCCAGACTTGCCAGATTGAAAATCATGCTAGGTGTGTGTACATGCCTAAAATCCTAAGAGGAGAATGGAGAAGGGACTGTGGCGTGGCCATCTCGGTGGGGGGTGATATCCCTCTCTTTGTCTCTGTCTAGTGAGTGCGTGCACCCCATGCAAAAATTTAATAAATAAATCTTTCATCTTCTAAAGGATGGAGCCACTGCCTTCGGCAACCATGCTTTCTAGTCCACAGCTCCCTGTTTATCTGTACAAGGGCCCCGTCTTGCCCCTGTGGGCTGGTCTGTGTTATCCGGAGCTCCCTGTGGTTCTTAGAATTCTTGTTACAGTACACGAGTGGAGCGTTCCCATTGTACTTTCCTTCACTCTATTGAAAGTAGCTTTGGAATAACTTCCCCATTGTATTTCACTATATGACCCTCTTTATCTGACATCCCTTACCTTGAGCACACAATCTGTCTGCATTTCCCAGCCTCCATAGTTGCCAAGGGTGGCCATATGACTAAGACCTCTGCCAAGTGCCACTTCTATGTGTGGCTCATAAAACATCCTACTCACTCCTCCACGTCCTTTCTTCCTTGTCTGATTGGATGTGAATAATGAAAAGGCCTGAAGAGTCACAAGAAGGAAGCAGCCTGGCTCCCTAAGAGGTCTCTTAGCAGAAAGTCCCCTTGCTGACCTGACTATATGCTCCAAAGTTTAATATGAGCAAGAAATAAGTTTCTATTGTGTTAAGCAAAACATGATGTTGTATTCAAATGCTATTCTTGGAAAAGTTATTAAAAGAGACCAGCAGATGGCGTAATGACTATGTCACTGGACTCTCATGTAGTCGACCGTGGTTCAAGTCCTTGACCCCATGGCTTAAACTCACGCCAGGCACATATGCATGCATGCCCAAGATCCCAAGAGGAGAATGGAGGAGAAGGGATTGCGGTGTGGCCATTCCCCCTAGGGGGTGATTTCCCACTTCTACCTCTCTGCCTCTCTCTGTCTTTTTGGTGAGCGCATGCACCCTATAGCAAAACCTCTCCAAAAAAATAGAAATGTTTTCACTCTGGGATCAGCAGATGATGTAATGGCTATGTCGCTGGACTCCCATGTAGCCGACCGCGGTTTGAGTCCTGATGGCTTAAACTCATGCTGGGCGCCTGGGCATGAGTGCCCAAGATCCCGAGAGGAGAAGGGAGGAAAAGAGATTGTGGCGTGGCCATCCCCCCAGGAGGTGACTTCTCACTTTCTGTCTCTCTGTCTTTCTGGTGAGCACACATACCCTATAACAAAAACCTCTCCAAAAATATATATATAAAAAAAGAAATGTTTCTGCTCTGTGCTATCCAGTGAGCTAGCTGCCAGATCATGTGACTATGAACCACTTGCAATGCAACTAAGAAACTGAATTTTCAATTTTGCTTCCTCTTAATTCATTTTTATTTAAATAGCCATTTGTAACTTGCGGCTACTGTATCAGACAGCACAGCTCTAAATGTCCCAGAATCTCATGATTATACACCTCAAAATGGAAACGGGATGGCCTAAATTCTATTTCTGGTCTTGTTACCTGGGATACAATATAAAGATTTTCAAATCTTTAAAATTTAAGGAAGAGGCAATACTTGGTACCTCGATTGCTTCTGGCCTAGTCACTAAATCCACCCCAACCTAAATATACTTGCAAATGACAAAATCTCCCTGTAGAGGCTAGTCTTATGTTATCTTAGATAAAATATATGTAGTTCATTGAACTTATGCTTTCTTTCAATGTCCTTGTTCAGGTGTACACTCATTTCATTGCACTTACCAAATAATTTAAACATTTAGTGATAACTTTGAGCAAATGGCAAATATGAGGGGTTTTCAAAAAGTTCATGGAGGGTAGACCCCGCAGCCTAGTGAGGGAGCCTGATCCCACGTGGCCAACTACAGTTTAATCCTGGCCCCAAGAGCTTGAGAAACACAGTAAGTGTGTGTGTGTGTGTGTGTGTGTGTGTGTGTGTGCACGCACTCTCAAAATCCTAATAGAATGGAGAAATAGAGAAGAGAGTACACAGTGTGATCACACTCCACCAGGAGGTGTGTTCTCCCTCCCTTTTTCTCTCTCTGCCTCTCTGAGTCTCTCTGTGGTGAGTACAGATGCCCTTTGGCAATTAAAAGAAAAAAAAGTTCATGGAATGTGCATTTTATGAAAAAACTATGCTAAGATTTCAATTTTTTTTGCACCAAAATAAACTCATACAGTTTCACTTTTCGAACTCCATGTATATGTGGGGTTCCTTAGGTAAAAACCCGATGAAAGCAGGAATCACTTTAACTCACAGTGAATGATGTATCATGGTGTGGCAACATAAATGCTTAACAAAGGAATTTCATGTCTACAATCACTTATAGTACAGAATATGTATACTTCATAAAATGAGTTACTTGTGGAATAAAATATTTATATTTTACTTCAATGCCACCTGAAAGTGAAACAATAACTTTGTTTTATCTTAGAACTTTGAAGTCACTCACCTAAAATATACAGACCTAACATTAAAAACAATTTTAAAAATAGGGCCAGCAGATGGTGTAATGATTACATCGCTGGACTCCCATGTAGTTGACTGCGGTTCAAGTCCTGGATCTAGTGGCTTAAAACTCACGCCAGGCTCATGAGTGTGCCTGCCCAAGGCTCCAAAAGGAGCACCAAAAGAAAAAGAAATTAATATTCTATATTAATATTCTACATATTATTATATATTCTGTCTCTCCCTCTAGTGAGCATATGTGCTCTATAGCAAAAATATCTCAATAAATAAATAAACATAAACAATGATTTAAAAAATAAAATTCCAGGTTATTTGTTTTTTAGTTACTTATTTAATTTTGTTTATAGTTATTATTTTTTTTAATTTGACCAGAAAGAGAGAGAGTGAACAGGAAAGCAGTAAGTCTCCAGATCTGGGATTCGAACTGTGGTCAGTCATATGGGAGTCCAATGCCTTAACCACCACACCACCTGCCGGACCCCCAGGTTATTTTTATGAAGGTAAAAATGTCTCAAGATCTAAAATGCGAAACTCTTTAAAGCAAAAATCTTAAAGATTAAAAGAGTTAATAATGAAAAAATAAATTAGTGGCTATAATCAGAATTACATGAAAGTGCTAAAAAGAGAAGAGGTACTTTAAAGCATCATGAGACGTATTTGTCTCCCTATAGTTCTCTAGATATTGCCTAAATATCCACGTGATGTCTATTTTGTGTATGTGTGGAGCACTGCGTTATTTCCGAATTTATCGAACTCACAGCACGGGGTTTCCTAGGCTGGGGCTGGGTTGCTGTCCTGACAACTGCTGCACCAATCAAGAGAGGCAAAAGCCAGGGAGAAACAATTTCTCCATCACAACCCTTGGAGTCCAAGTTAGTCCCAAGACTAACTTCTGAATATGGGCACTTAAAATCCAATGCTGTATATAAAGCAGTTTTTACTGGGAAAGAAATGCACCCAGAGTTCTAAATGACTGACTTATAAAAGGTCTTTTGTTTTGTTTTGTTTGACATACATCATCTATAAACTTAGAAGTATACAAATACATGTAATTTATGTCCATTTTAGCTTGGGAAGAAATTATTTTCAGGCTGTATCTGGTCAATTTATATAACAGTGTATACAATTTTTAACTAAGAAGATTTCTTAAGTTTCTGATTTATTTTAAAATATTAATTTTTTTTTCTTTCGGTGCCACTTATCCAATAACAGGTAACATGTCTCTCCCTGTGACCTCTTGTTTTCATTTTGCTTAATTCCCTAAGCCACTTTCTTTTCCAAGGAAATATCCCCTTTCACTTACATCATGGTGATGGGTGAAATTCATGTCAAAATTCTAGACTATTCCAAACTATGTTTGACAGTTGCTACAAAAAGCAGCATCTCCAGTCTTCAAGATGAAAAGGTGAAAGTCAAAGGTAGGCTTTGGCTCCCTCGCATATGCTGAATCTACAATACTACTACTTCATCTGCAAAATAACACTGCAGATCAAGGTAAAGAGTAGGTAAGAGACCCATAATTCATCTCAGAATTCTACTCTACTGTTTAAAACTAGCTCTTCAATTAAGAAGATACTGGGGGGGGGCAGAAGATGTTAAGTAGTAAAATGCTGAGGCTGGCCCACATGTGAGGACGTGTGTTCATGTTTGGGGACCTCCCTGAGTATGCTGGGCATGTCTACATCCATGATCCAGAGCTGGCTGAGGCTGGAGTGGGGGACAGTGTAGCACTGAGATCCTACTGAGGGTGCCTGTCTCTCTCTTTCAAACTTATGGAAAAAATAAATAGACCAACTTCTAAAAAGCTTTGAAAGATATTGGGCTGCTAGTGGCAATGGTGGTTAAGGTGGCTGGATCCCACATAGCTCTGTGTAGTTCAAGTCTTGGACCCAGTGGCTTGAAAAACAAGTCAGATGCATGTGTGCGCAGGTGTGTGTGCATTTGCACACATGTGTGTGCCCCAAATCCCAAGAGGATGACAGAAGAGAAGGGACTGTGGCATGGCCATCCCCTTTGGGGTGGGGGGGTGGGGCATGATTTCTCACTCCACCCCCTCTGGTAAGTGCACACATTTTATGGCAAACTAAAAAAAAAAAAAGTATCACTATTAATTAATTCTTTCATCATTTAGCACAGATTTCCTGAGCTTGCTACCATGTTCCAGATATTATTCTAGGTGCTGAGGCTACAGCAGTGAACAAGAGAAATAGAGTACTTGCTCTCATGGAGTTTATGTCCCAGGAGTAAAACAGATAACAAGCAATTAAACAGAGATTTTAATGGCAAGCAGGTGGCATGATGATTAAGGTGCTGCACTCCCATAAAGCCAACCATAGTTCGAGTCCCGGACCCAGTGGCTTGAAGGGCATGCTGGGCATGTGTGCGTGTGTGCTCAAAATCCCAAGAGGAAAATGGAGGAGAATGGATTGTGGTGTGGTCATTCTCCCCAGAAGGGAGATTTCTCACCTCACTTCTCTCTCTCTCCCTCTGTAAGCACACATACCCTAAGGTAAAGGCAAAACCCTAAAAATAAATAAATAGAGAAAAATGTAAATGTAAGTAACAATAAATGCTATGATGAAAAATAAAGCAAAGTGGGAACCAGCAGTTAGCGTAATGGCTATGTCGCTGGACTCCCACGTAGTCGACAGCGGTTCACGTCCCGGACCCGGTGGCTTAAAACCCACGCCGGGCGTGTGTGCGTGCGTGCCCAAGATCCCAAGAGGAGAATGGAGGAGAAGGGATTGCGGCATGGCCATCCCCTCTGGGGAGTGATTTCTCGCTTTCTGTCTCTCTGTCTCTCTCTGTCTGTCTGGCGAGCGCACGCGCCCTATAGTGAAAAACCTCTCGAAAAAAATAAATAAAGCAAAGAGAAGAGAAAGAGAACACTCAGAATGGGGAGGCCAGGTTGTATGGAATAGAACAAGGAGACCTCTTGGAAGAAGTCACATCTGAACAGAGATTTGGAAGAAGTAAGGGAACGAGCCATGCTCTAGAAAATATTCCAGAGTAAGGGACCAATAAGTACAAAACCCTAGATGAGGGAATATGCTTGCATGGGAGGGCCAGAAGAAAGGGAAGTGAGGCTGGGGAGAAGTGGGAGTGTGGTCAAAGCCGGATAGGGAGGAGCCAGAGTAAGCAGGGCCCCGAGGGCCACTGGAGGAGCTCTGGACTGTGTCTTCAGTGCACTAGAAGATTCTAAGCAGGACAGTGAAATGGTAGGACTGACAGTTATTAAAAAGATCATTCTGGCCACTGCTGGTAAGGTAGACAAGGAAAACAACAAGGGGACTGGTGACCAGCTCGGAGGATACTGTAGGAGTTCGTACAACATAGTGGCTTGTGCTTGGACGGAGCAAGGAGGTGGTGAGACATTACCATACTTAGAACATATTCTGGAGGTAGAGCCAACGGGACTCCCTTGTATTGAATGCAGGCTGTGAAAGGAAGAGAGGCCTAAAGAGTGGTAGGAAAAGAAGCACCTGGGAGAGAGGTAGAGTTGTTTAGTGGTTGTTTTAGTTTTTTTTTTTTTTTTTTTAAGTTTATTTCTTCCATGAACAAGTGAATGACTGAAACAGAGAGAGAGCACTCCTAACAGGGTCTTGACACTGATCCAGCTTCAGCCAGGCTGGATCACAGGTACATGTGTGCCCAGCATACTCCATGAGGTCTCCAGACACAAACTACAACCTCCTCGTGTGTCGGCCTCACAGAGCATCGTATTTCACTGCTGTGTTACTGCCCAGCCCCTGTGGGGGCTGTGTATTGGTTTGCTGGAGGGGGCCAAGGGTTCTGTGGGAACATGTTGGGACCAGGGTGCTTCTTAGACAGACATTCTGAGATGCTGAGCAGGAGGGACGAGGGCTCCGGAGAGAGGTCTGGCACCAGAAGGGTAAAAAGAGAGGCGGGGGGAGGGTTGAGGTTAGTTAGAAAAGCCTTGAAAAATCAGCAAAGGAGGCTGAGAAAGGACAGCTGGTGAAGAGGGAGAAGCAGCAAGGGGCCAGGTGTCCCAGAAATTGAGAGAAGGACAGATGTCCAGGACAGAAGCCATCAAGTATGTCAAGTGCTGCTGTGGTCAGATACGTGAGGACTGAGAAGTGACCACAGGATTTGGGAAGACAAAAGGCATCATGGCAATTCCATGACAATCGCAGGGTGGAGGGTGTCCAGGATGGGCCGGGGAAGGAAGGCAAGAGCCTGACTAGAGTGGGCTGGGAATAAGTGGAGAGAGCAGGCATGGACAAATGAGGCTCATCTTTCACAGCCGTTGGCTATAAAAAGACACAGAGAAAAGGGGAAGTATCCAAAAATGAATATGGGGTCAGGAAGAATTTTTTTTTAAAGGTGGGAAACATTACATCATCTTTGTCTGCTGCTAAGAATGAGCCAGTCGAGAAGGAAAAACCAACAATGCAGGAGTCAGGAAGTAACTGTAGGTGTGATATCCATGACGAAGAAGAGACAGGGATTAATGGAAGCAACTGGCCTTAAACAGGAGCACAGACAACTCACCCACTGCCACAGCTGGGGGCAGATGGGTCAGTTGCAGGTAGCAGGGGAATGAGAAGTTGTTCCACTTTTCTCAGTAAAGCAAGAAGCAAGGTTATGGGCTCACAGAGTGACGCTTAGAAAAGGCAGAAGCAGTGTGGCTTCCTGGAGATCTGGACAACCATGAGTTTCAGGCTGGACGAGTGAGTGCACCAGAGACCAAGAGCAGCCCAGCTCCCAGCTGAGACCTGCCGACCCCCTCTCTAAGGGGAGAAACAGTTGGGAAAATGGCCAGGAGAAGGTGAAAGAAAGCAGAACTTTGGGAACCAGCAGTTAGCGTAATGGCTATGTCACTGGATTCCCACGTAGTCGACCCCGGTTCACGTCCTGGACCCGGTGGCTTAGAACTCACGCCGGGCGCGTGTGCATGCGTGCCCAAGATCCTGAGAGGAGAATGGAGGAGAAGGGATTGTGGTGTGACCATCCCCCCTGGGCGGTGATTTCTCGCTTTCTGTCTCTATGTCTCTCTGTCTTTCTGGCGAGCGCACGCGCCCTATAGCAAAAACCTCTCCAAAAAAAAAGAAAGCAGAGCTTTTAGAAATCAGGACTAGGCAGAGGAAAAACTACGAATTTTTCAACAAAGCTTAGAAACGAAAAAATTTTGATCCATTCAATGTCAGTTTTCCTAGTGAATTCTTCCTACTTGAAAAAAATGACTCATGTCCCAATAGAAAATAAAGGCTACAGGGATTTACAAAGAATCCATAGGAAAGGAAATGTGAATGGTTGATACATATTTTATTTTTTTAAAATTGCATTTTATCCACAGAGTTAGAAAGTAGAATGGTGGTTGCCAAGGGCTTGGAGAACAGGAAATTAGTATTTAATGGTAGAGAATGTTTAGTTTTGGAAGATGAAAATGTCTGACATGAATGCGGAGGAGGCTCTCCAACATGTGAATGTACTTAATGCCAATGAGCTGTACCCTTAAAATGGTTAAAATGGTACATTTTGTGTTACATATGCACTTTACCACAAACTTTGAGTGAATATTACCCAGGACATAGGGAGATAAGCCTCCCCCCACTCCACTCCACCTCGGCCTGCTGGGTGGGGGATAAGCAGGTGTCATTTTCCCTGAGAGCCTTGCAACTCAAATATTTCGACCCTGTGATTTATCTGTCAGGAGTCTATTCTAAAGAAATAATTGGCAATCAGGCTCAGAAGTCTAAGCACATACATTTTAGTCCGCTATGTCCTGGAAGGCCAGGTGGGCCCTCAGCAGGTAAAAGTGCAAGCAATGTCTGAATAATACAAAACACATAGCAAGACAGACCATGGAACCCAGTGGGGCCAGGGTACCCACAACACCACCCAGCTGCAAGAAGACCATATGCACACCAAAACGGAATTTCCCAGCCAACATCTGAAATGATCCTTAAAATCAGATGTGAGAGAGCCAGGAGGTGGCAGGGAGGTTAGCGTGCTGGATTTCACATGGCTGACTCTGCTGTCTGAGCACAGACCCAGCGGCTTAAAAATCACGCCAGGCATGTGTGCATATGTGCCCAAAATCCAGAGAGAAGAATAGAGGAGAAGAGATTGTGGTGTGGTCATCCCCCCTAGAGGGGTGATTTCTTACCCCCTGCACCTCTATCTGGTGAGAGCACACACCTTATGGCAAAACAAACAAACAAACAAATCAGATGCAGGAGATGCTGGAAAGAGAAAGAGTAGGGAAGGGGGGGAAGAGTCTGTTTGGATACTATTTTTAATTTTTTAAAAGGTTATTTATTTTTAAATTTTACATTTTTTTAAGAGGTTTTTGCATGAGTGTTCACCAGAAACAAAAAGAGACAGAGATGGTGAAAGGGAAAGTGAGAAATTGTTCCCCAGGGGGAGTTTATTAAACTCAAATACTAAAAAAATTTTCAGAAGTCTAGAAATTGCTGCCATAACATCCAATACCCAAGCAAATTGTGTATATCAAAAAAGGATCAGGAAACTCTTTATTTCATGAGGCTTTTGGGGAGGTGTCTCCCCGGCAGGCTTTGTCTGAGCAGTCTGCTGGAAAGCCTTTGTGCGGTTCTGAGACAGCCCCAGATCTAGGGCAACACCCCAGGTGTTCAGATACTGCCTGGCTGGCTTTGTCACCCTGGGCTCTTTCTTTAGAACACTGTAAATCAAAGGCCTAAGCCGAAGCGTATATATCAAACCTGGAGATGAAAAGAAGAGACCAAAGGAGTAATAAATAAAACCTTTCCCTGTGCGACACTCTGGCAGCACGCTAAGCTATCACTTCATATCAGTCTGAAATAATATCTTCTTTCCTTTATTTTACAAACTTTACCTGGTTTTTCACAACTATCCTTTCTTAAACCTTCCTATGACAAACAACTCCAATTTTACCTAGTGAAAGTGTCACTGCAGGAGAATTTCTTCTGATCTGAACATTCTTGGGTATTCTATCAGTGGGTGGTGAACTTCAAGAGGTTAGAGACTGGGCTAGCAGGTGGCAGGGTGGTTAAGGCACTGGATTCCCACATGGCCAACTGCAGTTCAAGTCTTGGACCCGGCAGCTTGAAAATCATGCCGAGTGCATGTGCAGGTGCTCCCAAAATCCCAAGAGAAGAATGGAGGAGAAGGGATTGCAGCATGGCTTCCCGTCGCCCTCCCCCCCGGGATCATTTCTCACTTTCTCTGTCTCTGACTCACTCTCTTTGGTGAGTGTATGCACTTTATGGAGAAAAAAAAAAAAAAAACCAGAGCGTAGAGACTGCATTTAATTCATCCTAGTGCCTGAAATTAATAAGCACTCACTGAGTATTTAGTATATTTGATGATGGTGAAGCAATTAGAAAGGTGAATATTGCTGTTAATTAGCAAAGTTCAGAATTAGAAATAATAGATCAGGCTAAGAGTATAGTTTTTTTCCTCCTCACATTCTGTATTTTAAAATCCTCCTATAGTTAGAATATATACAAATAAAAAATATATATTTAGGTTTATCTCTTTATTTCTTCCATAAGAAAAAGAGAAAGAGGCAAACAGGCATTCCCAACAAGGTCCTCACGCCACAAACCTGTCTGCAGCCAGCCCAGATCATGGTGTTCATGTGTACGCCCAGCCTGGAGAGGGAGGCCTCCAGGTGAGAACTCCAGATCTTCCCCGTGAGTCCAGCACTGCAGATCACTGCGTTACCACTGTGCCACCCTCTGGCCTTAGTGTGTATTGGTTTTAAAGTAAGAAGATAAATGATATTCCTACAGGAATAGAATGAAGTGGAAGGCTTATATCAGGCAAGTCAGCAAAACGGAGTGCAGGGAGAGGCTACCCTTGGCAGTAAACCATAAAGATTAAGAGCATGAGCTTTGGAACCCACAGGCCAAATCTTGAAGACCTGGGTTCGAGTCTTAGCACTCCTGCATATGAGCTGTGTCTCTGGGCAGACAACTTTGTCTTTTTGTGCTTCAGTTTCTTGATCTATAGACTGGGATAATAGAGTCTTCTCTAGGAAGATGATTAAATGAGATAGCACATTGAAGGCTGTCAGCACAGCAGTAAGGGTGGAATGGAGGCTATTATTTCTATAGCATTAGGGGTGGCAGGGAGTGAGTGATCTTTGATGTGACTCTTGAGGTTACTATCCCAGCCCTAAATCTCTCTCCTGATAAGCACCTATAAAGCGTTCCTCCACCCCATTCTTCTACCATCTTCCTTTTTTTCTCTCTTTTCTATTGATTTTGTCTCTGTCACTGGTAACCAGTAGCACCAACTGATGTACTTAGGTCTGCGGAAGGATGAAAACAGGGTTTATTTTAGGGAGGCAAGGGTCAGGTCATGTGATCTAAAGCTTCCTGCCATTCTGCCAAACTTGTAGATGATGTCAAGCCTCTTACTCACCTGAGACCTCTGCATTATCTAACCTGTGAAATGGAGACAGGATCCCTGCCTTTACTTACTAAAGAAAAATACGGGAAGATAAATCTGAGTAAACAGCCTCCAGCAATGAGAAAGGTTACACTCTTGCCATTCTGCTATAAACAAGAAAATTGGCCAGAATGAAAAACTACTGTTTTCAGGGGACCGGCAGTTGGTATAACAGCTATGTCGCTGGACTCCCATGTAGTCGACCACGGTTCCAGTCCTGGATTCGGTGGCTTAAACTCACGCTGGGCACATGTGCATGCATGCCCAAGACCCTGAGAGGAGAATGGAGGAGAAGGGATTGCGTCATGGCCATCCCCCAAAACCTCTCCAAAAATAAACCAAAAAACAAAAACTACTGTTTTCAGATACTGGACACAGATAATATCAGCCTGTGATCCCTGAGAAAAGGAAACAAACCGTGCCTACAACTGCCCCAACTCTCCGCCTGGAGGCTCCATCTGAACCTGAGGAGGCAGGGATCCAAGCTGAGCACAGCAGTCCCACTGACTGCTCATGTGGTAGGCAGAGATCAGAGTTTCAGTGGCCGGGAACTGAGACAAAGTTCAGAAGACCAGGGAGCTCCACAGAGACAGAGTTCCAGAATTCATCATAGGGATTCTTTTGAGTCTTTTGATGAACTAAGCTGTGCATGTTTAGAGTGAAACTCCATAAAGCCAGACAAAACAAGCAAAGCTGGGAGCAACCCCAAAGCTCATGGAGGACTGGGAGACAGGCACGTCCTGACAGTCAGAGCAGAGAGATCTAAGGTCTCTATGCAGTAGAGACCCAGTAAGTAAACCAGCTGCAAAGAAAAGTTACTCTCAAATCTCCCTAGTGATCTTAAAAACAAGCCTTGAGGGACCTACAGTAGATGGTGTCATGGTGACATCACTGGACTTAAGTGCCTGCCGAAACAAATGTCAATACTTTTAAAAGAAAGATAGCAAAATCCAGACACTCAGCAAGGTGATAATATCTGTAAGTCCAGCATTCAATAACAATACTAGACATGAGAAGCAGCAGGAAAATTTGACCTATAACTAGGAGAAAGATCAATCAATAGAAACAGATCTTGAAAAAATATGAAAAAAAAAAAAAAAAGAGAGAAACAGATCTTGAAATGGCAGCAGTGATGGAAATAATAGGCAGGGACTTGAAAGCAGCTATTATAATTAGCCCCAAGATTTTAAAGGAAAGCACGAACACAATGTGCAAAGAAATAGGAACATCTGTGATCGTTTTTAAACAGGCCCTTTTAGACTGTCAAGAAGTTTAGTCATAATATTAGTTCTTGAGTAGAATGGTATAAACAGAAAATGGGTAAGTCATAATCAAATCAGGAAGACAAATTCCAGTCACTGTCCACTGTCTTGCTAGGATCTTCAGATTTTACAGAGCTGAGTTTCCTAACCTGTGAGATGTACACGTTTACCTTAACAATTTCCCCATTTTTAGATTCACATTGTCTCATTTACCCAGACATTGGATTCTTTTTCTTTAAGAGAGACTTTATTGATTGATTGATTGATTGATTGATTGATTTTTGCTATAGGGTGCACGGTGCTCGCCAGAGAGATAGAGAGGAAGAGAGAGACAGAAAGCAAGAAACCACACCCCACCCCACCCCCCCAGGGAGATGCCCATGCCACAATCCCTTCTCCTCCATACTCCTCTTGGGATCTTGGGCACCCATGTACACAAGTCCAGTGTGAGTTTTAAGCCACCGGGTCTGGGACTCATACCACGGTCGGCTATGTGGGAGTCCAGCCATGTAACCACTACGCCATCTGCTGGTCCTGAGAAATTGGATTTTCGAAGCACCAGAATTTACTCATTCATCATTTCACCTGAAATCAACCTCTTTCAATCAGATCACATTTGGCAAACCATAGATATGCAGTGGAACTTTACTTTTTCCAAAGAGGACCCTTCAGTTATTCTTCAGTCTGTCTGCCATTGGAATCCTTGTTTAAAACCAGAAAATTGTCATTCAAGGAAAATATATCTGTTTGGAGCTACCTTTACAATAAAATTATTTAAACATGTTTTAAAAATATAGTTGGAGAGTAGAAATTTCCTTTTTTTTCTTTTTTTGAGAGGTTTTTGTTATAGGGCGGGTGCACTCACCAGAAAGACAGAGAGAAACAGAGA
>NW_006200713.1:829115-834307 GCF_000334495.1 Tupaia belangeri chinensis
ACACACACACACACACACACACACACACACACGCCTGGCGTGAGTTTAAGCCACTGGGTCCGGGACTGAACCATGGTCGACTATATTGGAGACCAGTGACATAGCCATTATGCCAACTGCTGGTCCCAGAATTTCCTTTATAATATGTATATTTATAGTCAATTTCACAAGCAACAACTTCTGGGCTTCAAATTCTACCAGTTATTTCATTTCTTTCATATTAAAAAAATCACAAAGTATAGGAAGAAACGGAGCTATGGAATCTACTAAAATAGAATAATGCTGAGACAGGCTTTTCAGTGGTCATGGGGAGTTTTACCAGCATTTTTCTAGAGCAGGAGTTGGCAAATTCACTAATCTTTGTCACTTTGGAATTATGTTATGGAATTCATTCTGTAGGGCTGTGCTCAGAAGCGTTTTAAATTCTAGAACACTTAATAGAAAAGATAGTTATTCATAAATAAACTACCACTAACTGATATTTTTCTCCAGCATTCTTGGGTCCTATACAACAATTCACAGATGAGATTTTTGCCAGTGTTAAATACTCAACATTTGGGACTAGCAGATGGCGTAACAGTTACGTTACTGGACTCCCATGTAGTCGACCACGGTTTGAGTCCTAGACCCTGTGGCTTAAAACTCACGCCAGGTGTGTGTGCATGCATGCCCAAAATCCTGATAGGAGAATGGAGGAAAAGGGATTACTGCATGGCTATGCCCCCCTGGGGGGTGATTTCTCGCTTTCTGTCTCTTGTACAAGCACATATGCCCTATAGCAAGAATGTCTCAATCAATCAATCAATAAGCAACACCTTTAAAGATGCTTTCTGGGTCAATACCCCGGCAGAAGAAGAAGCAGTAAATAGCACATGTTTTGTGAAAAGCTGGCTCATTTCTTGGTATACCAAGTCCAAAACAAACACTTAACTCAGTTCTTTTTTTCTTTTTTGCTTTAATACTTTACGAAATAGTGCTATATTTTTTTTTAAAGTGACTTTTCCCTTTACATTTTAAAAGTATGTCCATTTACTCTTCTATAGAAAAGTGTAAAAGAAGCACATTATCACAGGATTAACTTTACAAGCAAAAGAAAAATGTTGTCATTTACTTCCTTAATGTCAGAATTCTCCTCACCTCTACACACATACCATCGTACTAGAGAGGCCCTTCCTGGCCGCTGTGTTTAAACTGCATCACCCCCATCTCTGACACGACTTTCTTTTTCTTCACAGCACCAGCTGATATGTTCTTGGTTTCATTGTCAATATACCCCTCTGTACCCCTCCAACCAAGACCTCAATAACTAGAATTTTTGAAGCCCTTTGAAAGCAAGGTCTTTGTCTATTTTGTCCACTGTTGTGTTCCAGGGCCTGGAACAGGGCCAGGAACATAGCAAATATTTAATGAATACTTCTCAAGTGACCAAATGAGCAACATTCACTACATTTCAAAGAATCTGGTCGTTGAGAGTCCCGTAAACTACCCGATATAGTATGCAGAAAAGAGACAAGAATTCTGCATACTGGTGAAGCATAAGATTCAGAGAAAGTAATATATATGACAGAGCCGCTACTTTTTTTTTTTAAGAGAGAGATTTTTGTTATAGGGTGTGTGTGCTCACCAGAGACACAGAGAGAGACAGAGAGAGAGAGAAAAAGAGAAACCATCCCCAGAGGGGATGGCCATGCCGCAGTCCCTTCCCCTCCATTCTTCTCTCAGGATTTTGGGCACACACACACAAGCACCTGCCATGAGTTTCAGGTGTCCGGGTCCAGGACTCAAACCACGGTCAACCGTGTGGGAGTTCAGCACCTTAATCCTTACACTACCTGCTGGCCTCCCACATGTGAGAGCTACTTCTTATTAACCTAATGGTTTACTTTATAAAGCAGAGAGACAATTCTACTGAGATCTGACTCATATACTCTACTAAAAATACGATCCACAGATTTTAGAGATACACGGAAGAAACCAGCCCCGTTGTCTTACAATAGGCCACCCATTTACTTGTTCAAAGATTGTCGGAATCTTTAGAAATGAAAGGAAGTGCTCTTAAATGTCATGCATCATAATCTCTAAGCAATAGTCAATATTGCTTTATTGCCATTTTCCAGTTGCCTGCTAAGCGCCCCGCCCACACAATAAACAGTGCTTTATGTGCTACACACATCGAAGCTGCCCAAATGCTGCCCTAGAGACTCAACCAAAGCTGTAATGAAATTCTCACTCGTCCATCGTCAAGTGAGAAAACTAGGTATTACAGAAAGCTGATCTTTATTTGGGGATTAACTTTTTCTTCCATTCTGAAAATTAAATATATTTTTTTAATGAAATGATTCATAGAGGTCATGGTATAGGCTGTTTTTAAGATCTATCCTTGCAAAAGGTACAGAGTTTCAGTCAGGCAGGATGAATGAATGAATGAAGACCTATTGGTACAACATGGTGCTATAATTAAATTATGATGTGTTGTGTACTTGCAAATTGCTAAGAGAGTAGATTTTAAATGTTCTCACCATACACAAAAAAAGAAAGGAAAATACTATGTGAAGTAATGAATAGGTTTACTAGTTTGATTTAATCATTTCACAATGTATACATATACAAAACATCACACTGTATATCATAAATATATATATATTTTTCAGTTATACCTTAATAAAGTAGTGTGAGCCACGCCTTTCTTTGGAAAAAGTAGAGTAAGCCAATGTATGATAGTTCTTAAAATAAATAAATAAATAAAAGTCTAGGAGTCATGGATACACAATACTTCACTTAATCCTATGGTAACACTGTAAAGTATTAGTAATTCCTATTTTACAGATTAAAAAAAAATAAAGCTGAGAAGTAAGTGACTTGTCTTGGGTCATGCTGCTATCAAATGAAATTCAGGAAATCTAACGCAAATCTCCAGTTCCAAAACATGTGTTCTTTTTTTTAAACTGACTTTTTAGTATATTTATTTAAATGTATTTTATTTATTTGTTTGTTTTAAATTTGACCAGAGAGGGACAGAGAGAAAGAGAGAGAGGGAAAGTGAGAAAGTAAGCCACCAGGTCCAGGACTTGAACCACGGTTAGCCATGTGGGAGTCCAACACCCTTAACTACCATGCTCCCTGCAGACCCCCAAAATTTGTGTTCTTCTGTTGCCATAGAGAGATCACTTTAGCACTAATGTCTTTAATGTCGAAAATGTATGATTTAAGGAACAAGAACAGAGGGATTTTAAATTTCTAAGACTTGAGTCCACTGTGTGAGATTTCACTTTTCTAGACACATGTGTTTCCATTCTGATAAGGAAAGCCTCAACTCTCAGGTGCCACTGCCTGTGCTTCCACTGTCCTGTGACATGGTAAAGACGCTCTCTCCAGGAACTGAAGGGAGCTAGGAGACATCTGTCTTAGAACTGACTGTCACCTGTGGAGCCATGTGACCTAGCACATCTCTCTGAGCTATGGTTTCTTTGCAATTTTAAAAAGAATAAGCTCTTTTCTGCCTTCCAGGCTTATTGTTTGTATCAAATACTTGGCACAGATCACACTCAGTAAATTGTTTCAAGAGTAGGCACACACGGCCAGCCCCATAACATGGTGGTTAAGGGAGCTGGGTTCCACATGGCCAACCATAATTCAAGTCTTGACCCGAGAAGCAGCAAAACATTCTGAACGTGTGTGTGTGCGTGTCCTAACCCTGACAGGATGGAGAAGCTGAAGAGATGGACTGTGGCATGACTATGTCCCATTGGAAGGTACATTCTCTCCTCTCTCTTTCTGTGAGTACACATAGCTATGGCAATACAAAAATTATATATATATATTCATTGTGCACCTTCTCATATATATATATATAAATGAATATATATAAAGCAAATGAATATATATAAAGCAAATGAATCAGTGCTTTATATTATTGATGTAAGAAAACTAAGCGTCGAGAATGATCAATATTAGTTCACCAGAGTTTCTCAGAGTTAGATGTTTCGATTCAAGGCATAGGATCTTATAAGCCAGGAATCCTAAAGAGTTGGCAAAAGATGGTGATGATGATGATGATGATGATGATTTTGGAAAGGTTTTTGCTATAAGGTAAGTGCGCTCACCAGGAAGAGACAGAAAGCGAGAAATCATCCTCCAGGGAGCATGGCCATGCTGCAATCTCTTATCCTCCATTCTCCTCTTGGGATCTTGGGCACGCACGCACACATGCCTGGCATGAGTTTAAGCCACTGGGTCCGGGACTGGAACCGCAGTTGACTACATGGGAGTCCAGCGACATAGCCATTATGCCAACTGCTGGTCCCAAGCAAAAGATTATTTGACAGAAATATATCTGGTGGTAGGGGAAACAGAAAGAATCAATGGGACAGGACATCTTTATATGCTTATTTTTTTTTCTTTTTTTAAATTTAAATTTATTTATTTACATTCATTCACTGTACATCATGACAACATACAAAATGAGATTTTCCATCCAGAGTACACTGTATATTGGCTCAATCAAGCACATCAACATACATGTTCTCATCAACAAATAATTTTCCATTTCTTGTTTCCAATATGTTTTGCTTTTTTTTCCCTCATCCTTGATTCCCTATCTTTTACCCTCTGCCATCTCCCACTCTCCTCCCACACTGTCTCTGGTATCTATGTTTGCTTTCTATACTGTTTTTCCCCCACATTTTATTGCCACTAAAGATCTTAATTAAATATTTTCATAGCAAGCACAGCTGATACATACATTTCTATGAACACAAGTCCAACTTTAGGCATAAGCCTCAATGAGTAGAATGAACATCCTAAAAAGTAGCACCTAGCTGGGGCTATATATCATACTGCAAGTCATTGAATAGGTATTTTTTTTTTTCCTGAAACTTTTTTTCAACTTAATTTACATTCTTTTCATAAGCATCGTCACAGCATACAAAATGTGATTTCCCATCCAGAATATACTGCATAGTGGCTTAATCATGCATATTATTATCACAGATTTTCCATTTCTAATTTCTAGAATTTTTTTTTTAACCCCTATTTCTGACCCTCTGTCCTTTCCCACCCTCTTCTCACACTATCTCTGGAGTCTACAATTGTCTTCCATTCCTTTCCCACCCACATTGTATTGCTAACACTATTTCTTAAATAATCTAACTACTTTCAATAGCAAGTTCACTTGATACTATTAAGAAAACCAG
>NW_006200713.1:834411-835611 GCF_000334495.1 Tupaia belangeri chinensis
GTTTTTGAACTCTTATTTCTGTATGTCTGTATTTAATTTTCCTGATATAGCACTCCCTTGGGAACTTCTTGGAGATCTGGTCTGGTGCTGGTAAATTCTTTCAGGTTTTGTTTATCTGAGAATGTTCCTGTCTTTTCTTCCCATATGAAAGATAGTCTTGCCGGGTATAGTATTCTTGGCTGAAATTGCTTTTCTCTTAACACTTTGAATATATTTTCCCATTCTTTCCTCACTCGCATTGTTTCCAATGAGAGGTCTGCTGTTAGCCTGATGGGATATCCTTTGTATATGCCTATTATTCATCCTTACCCCTATTCAAAAATGCATCTGCATGGCAGAATGATGGAATTTTTTTTCTTTTTTAGTGAGATTTTTGCTATATATCATGTGCAGCAGAGAGACAGAGAGACAGAAAGCCAGAAATCACCTCCCACAGGGGGGATAATCATGCTGCAATCTCTTTTCATCCATTCTCTTGTGTGCATGCTCCCGGCATGAGTTTTAAGTCATCCAGTCAGGGACTTGAACTGTGGTTGACCACGTGGAAGTCTAGCAACATAACCATTATGCCATCTGTTTGTCCTAATGATGAAATATTTTAAGATTTAGAGAGACTCTGCAGATAACTCAGGTGAATACTCTCATTTTCACACAAAATAATTAAATGGCTTACCAAACTGTCATAGGTAATTTTAGAGACAATAATGAGATCAAAGCTCCTAGTTATCACCTAGCCTAATGCTAATATAACTCAGCCATAGTATGGGTCCCCTTAGTTACTCAACATCTAAGGTAGCCTGTTACTGAACGATACATTTATTGACCAAAGTGTGATAAACTAGATATGTCAGAGAATTAAAAATAATTCTGAGGGGCTGGTAGGTGGCATGGTGGTTAAGGGCTCTGGACTCCCACATGGCCAACTGCAGTTCGAGTCCTGAACCTGGTGGCTTGGTTTCTCTCTCTCTCTCTCACCCCCCACCTCCCACTCTGTACCTCTCTGGTCAAATTAAAATAAATAAATGAATGAATGAATAAAGTTAAATAAAATAATTCTTAAAAAATAACCATGAGACCTCATTATGTGATATTAGTGTGTGTAGTAGGGTTTCATAGCTTTAGCACTACTGGGCTGGATAATTCTTTGCTGGGTAGAAAGAACTGTTCTGTGCAACATAGAATGTTTACTGGCATTCATGG
>NW_006200713.1:836028-851665 GCF_000334495.1 Tupaia belangeri chinensis
CCTACTAGATGCCAGTAGCATAACCTCAACGGTAACAACCAAAAACATCTTCAAATTCTCCCAGATGTCACTGTTGAGAACCTCTGGTGTAAATATGTGAGTTGTCTACACAACCAAGGGAGGGTGAATGTAGATGTTGTAAGATGTAGAGTAACAGCAGTTAGAAGAAAACACCCAGCTGGAGCTGGGGCTGGAGCTGCTGAAGGTCACCTGCACTGGTCATTCTTGATGGCAGGATGGCAGTTCCTCGGGAGCAAGCTGGAATGAGGTACTAGAGGCCCCCATCATGGGAGACCAAGCAGCTGTTCCTACCTGAATACTCCTAATCAGACACCTGACCGTAGAGATGTGACACAAAGGGACATGAGGATTTAATTCTGAGCTCAGAGCAAATAAATGTAATTCTGAGGATCTATTTAAGGACCGCCATTGTCTATTAATGCTAGGAAGATTCACTCTTAGAGAGTACCCAGTAATCATTTCATGGAATTAAAATGGATTTCCTGTTTTTGTACAAACATGTACATTCAGATCCTTTCTACTGTTTAGTCATACATTTAGTTCTTTGGCAATTTTAACAGCTGTCGTTTTAATCACTTATGAACACAGTTTTAGAAAAGAAAAATCCACCCCAACATTTCTCACCTCCTCTTAGGAGAAAGTATTCTTTTTCAGCTCCACCTCTGGAAGGACACTCTAATGATATAGGTGCCAGGGCTCTGCATCTACCACTATGGCAACTCAGAAAAAAATGCCGCCCCCTTAAGTCCCTTTGCGGTGTATTACTGTGATATTCTAAAATAAATATTTCACCATGGATTAATTTCTAACAAATAATACTAACCTAACTAAACTAACTGGCTTCTATAAAACTTCTATCATCTGGAAATAGGTTTCCTATACTGTTTTCTTGCCAGGGGGCAAATGCACTTAGAGAAACAGAGAGAAAGAGTCAGAAATCACCCCCCAGGGGGGATGGCCACGCCACTGTCCCTTCTCCTCCATTCTCCTCTTGGGATTTCTAGCATGGATGCAAACATGCTCAGCATGTTTTTTAAGCCACCAGGCCTGGGACTTGAACTGCACTGTCAGTCATGTGGGATCCAGCACCTTAACTACCGTGCCACCTGCTGGCCTATTTCTTGCTATTTTTAAGGAGATCTTTTCTTATTTAGTCACTAGGCATTATTATAAATATTTTCTACTTAACACTAATGTTTAAAATACAGCAATATAGTTTTCAAGTTTGACTCCACTAATAGGAATATTCATTCACCAAATGCAACACATATGAATGAAGATTTCCACTACAGCATTGTTTATGACAGTAAAAAAGTGAGAACAACCTAAACACCTATCAAAAGACATGTTAAATAAACGGTGGTCAAACCACACAATGGAATGCTATGCAGCTACTAAAAATATGACAGATCTATATGTACCAACGTGGTAAAATACCTTGCTCTATAACAGTAGGTGAAAAAAGCAAGATTCAAAATGTTTTTATGGTAAAAACCTATTTGCATTTAAATATATATATATATATTTTATATATATTTATTATATATATATATTTGTGTTTATTACAGAGACATATGTGTGCCTGTGTGTGTGTATATATATATCTCTGAATATAAGTGCTTATACTTGCAGAGAAAATATATAAAAGGATATACAATGATGACCTTTAGAGAGGAGCATTAAGAAGATCCAGACTTTGGGACCAGCAGTTAGTGCAATGGCTATGTCGCTAGATTTCCAAGTAGTCAACCGCGGTTGGAGTCCCAGACCCTGTAGCTTAAACTCACGCCGGGCACGTGTACGTGCATGCCCAAGATCCTCAGAGGAAAATGGAGGAGAAGGGATTGCAACATGGCCATCTCCCCTGGGGGGTGATTTTTCACTTTCTGTCTCTCTGCCTCTCTGTCTTTCTGGCAAGCGCATGCGCCCTATAGCAAAAACCACTCCCAAAAAAAAAGAGAAAAAAGAAAAAAAAGATCCAGACTTTACACTTCATTTCATACTCTTCTATACTATTTATTTCTATAACTTTTTTCAAAGAAAAGAATGACTAAGCCAGCAGGTGGCATAGAAGTTAAGGTGGCTGAATTCCATATGGCTGACTGCAGTTCAAGTCCTGGAACCAGCAGCCTAAAAATCATGCAGGTACATGTGCACATGTGCCTAATACCCAAAGAGAATGGAGAAAGGATTGCAGTATGGCCACCCCAGGCGTGGCTTTCACACTTTTCCTCTCTCCCTATATATCTCTCTAGCAAGTGTACACACCCTATAGCATTAAAAAAAAAAAAAGACTAATGCTTTACCATTAAAAGTAGGTGTTGTCACAAGTGTCAGAACTATTAGAGATATTCCAAAGCAGAGACCTCCTTCCAAAGACTAGTAGCAGTAAGTGTACAGAAGAAATACATAGTTCAGACTTATCTAAAACCATACCATCTCTGTTGTTACAGATAGAGTCACAAACAAAACTATACAAATTATCATAAATATTTTGAACATTTTAATCTTTAAAATTCAGTATTCTGAAATTTTGGAAGTTGTTTATTAAACTGTCAAGAACTACGGAGTATGAGCCAAAATTTTTTGATATGTAAAGTAAATGTTGGTGGAAAAATGTAGAATAAATAAATAAATGGAAAAAAGAAAAATAATAAAATAAAATAAATGAGTGAATAAATTTTAAAAAAGAAAGAAAAATAGAAAATCACACCGGGCTCATGTGCATGCATGCCCAAGATCCCAGGTGGAGAATGGAGGAAAAGGAACTATAGTGTGGCCATAGCTCCTAGGGGGTGATTTCTCACTTTCCCTCTCACTGTCTATGTCTCTTTTCCTTTCTCGGGCAAGTGCACACACTCTACTATGGCAAAAACTTCTAAAAAAACAATAAGGCAACAAATAATTTCATAAATGAACAAAGATAATTTTAACAGACCTGATGAAAGAAAAATTTGTAATTTCCATGTAGAGAATTGTGGAAAATAAGTTTACAATCTAAAAAAAAAATCTGTGGACATCAATCATTGGTTCAGTTAGAGACAGGTAAAGTTGTACATAATAATAGCTCATTAGGAAGAGATAGAAAAAGAAAACTTTAACTCACACACTGTGGGTTCTTGAAAGACCACAGTACTGTGCTGGGGATAAAAAAATAAGTCCTCAAAAAAGTAAAAATAAAACAAAATTGGAAAGAGATATTTAAAAGTGAAGATATGGTGAATCCAGTGACTAAGTGACTTATAGGCTTTATAAAGTTCTTGATTTTAGCCTTTTATGGAATTCATTCCAAAGAAGGACTCAGCTGTAACATTTTGAACTTTTCCTCTATTACCTAGTTTTACACAATGAGTAATGGTTATAATAAATATATAAATTGAAACTGGTGGAGACAACTTTCTATCGAATAACTGGTGGATTTGTATTTAAACCTGTGTGTGTGAAATAGTTGAATCTGCATTTAGTATCAACGTTCAATATTCTTGTCACTATGTGTGGACTTTTGTTTTTTCTAGTTGTTTTGTGTTCTTTTATTTCTATTTATCTCCCTTTAGCTTTCCTGGTGTAGTAGGCTCTTAAATATTTCCTGAAGAGCCAGTTTCATTTGGTGAATTCTTTCAGCATTTGTTTATTTTGGAATGATTTTATTTGCCCTTCCCATTTCAAGGATAATCTTACCAGGTATGGTACTTTGGCTAAAATTGTTTTTCTTTCAGAGGTTTAAATATGTCTTCTCATTCTTTCCTTGCCTACATTGTTTCAGCTGAGAAATCCAATGCTAGTCTAATGGAGTAAGCTTTGTAAGTAACTTTGTGTTTCTCTTGCTGTTTTTTTGTTTGTTTGTTTTTAGAATTATTTATTTATTTAATTGTATTTATTACTATTTTTTTTTTAATTTGCTGTAGGCCACATGCACTCATCAGAGAGAGAGAGAGATAGAGAGAAAGTGAAAAAGCAAGTTGCCAGGTCCAAGACTCGAACTATGATGGACCATGTGGGAATCCAGTGCCTTGGCCACCACGCTACCTGCTGGCTCCTTTCCTGCCACTTTTAGAATTTTATCTTTGTCTTTGATTTTTACCAATTTGGCTATGCTATGCCTTGGACAGGGTCTTCTTATGTTTTATCTATTTGGTGTTCTTTGTAGCTCTTAGATTTGGATGTGTGTATGCCTCCTTAAATTTGGAAAGTTTTCAGCTAATAAATTATGAAAGATATTTTTCTATGCCTTTACCTTCACCTCTGGAATACCTATTATCCGGATATTTAGTCATTCAGTGGTGTCTAGGATTTCCTGTATATTGTCTTCATTTTTAACGGTTATTCCTCTCTTCTTTTAGGTTGTTTGGACTAAATCAGGTTTTGTCTTCAAGATCAGAGGTTCTTTCTTTTCTATGGTCTAATATCACTCAAGGGAGTTTTGTTTTTGTTTTTGTTTTTGTTTTTGAGAGGTATTTGCTATAGGGCGAGTGCACTCGCCAGAAAGACAAAGAGAGACAGAGAGACAGAAAGTGAGAAGTCACCCCCCAAGAGGGGATGGCCACATGGCAATCCCTTCTCCTCCATTCTCCTCTCAGGCTCTTGGGCACACATGCACACATGCCTGGAGTGAGTTTAAGCCACAGGGTCCAGGACTTGAACCATGGTCGACTACATGGGAGTCCAACGACCTAGCCATTAAGCTAACTGCTGGCCCCTGAAGGGAGGTTTTGATTTCCTACATCGTATTCTTTATCTCCAGAAATTCTGATTGATTCTGTTTCAGTCTCTTTATGGAATTCCTCCTTCAAGTCATGGAAGGATTTTCTCATCTCCTGGAACTGGTTGTTTTCTTTTGCACCTCACTGAGTATTTTTGAATAATCTTGAATTCTTTTTCTGATATTTCTGTGATCTCTTGTATTTTATCCATTGTTGGTGAGGAGTTATGATCCCTTGAAGAGAAGGTACTTCCTGATTTTCTCCTGTTTCTTGGGGCTCTACTTTGATTTTTAGTCATCTGGTGGTATACTCTCTTTTTTCGACTTCTTTAGAGTATGTTTCTGTAGCTGTGTGTTCCTATAGTTCTCTATGATATGATAAGCTCTGTGCCAATTTCCCCCCCTCTACTGTGGGTGGGAGTGTGGAATTCACAGTAGGAATTTTGGGTCCAGGTTTTCAGAGGGAGTTTCTCTTCTTTTACTGCTAAAGGAGTTATGGGGGAAGAATTCCTCCAGTGTCTCCTATTTTCAGGTGTTTGGCTCTTGCATACCCAAACCTACTGCTCCCAATGTGGATGGAGGATGAGCTGACAGATCAAAGTACACCACATGGGATAGAGAGCCTCTCCTTCCCTACAGCAGGCTGGGCTAGGGTCCCTGCTGATGAGCTCAAGCTCAAGCCGAGCAGCTTGGCTTGGGCCTACCCATTGGTCCTACATGAATAAGGAACAGAATCCAGTATGATTTTTTTCTAAGCCACCAGGTCTGGAACTCTTAACTACAGTCAGCCATGTGGGATCCAGTGCCTTAACCACCACAACATCTGCCGGTCCTCTCATTTTTATTTTATTTATTTATTTCATGAGAGAGAAAGACAGAGAACAAGTATCCTCAAAAGGGTCTTGCCTCGCCTCACTATTCTTGCTCCCAGCCAGTCAGGATCATGAGCATACCCAAAGCATCCAGCACGTTCATGTAGGCCCAGGATCCAAACCCAGGCCTCCAGTACCATGTAGCAGTGCCCTACCACCTATGTCACCACAGCTGGGCCTCTAAGTTCTTAACTTAGAGAAACCAAAACGAGGATTGAGACATTGATAAAGGAGGCCACAAGGGGGAAACACAATCATATTACTGTAGCTTCATGACTGTTAGACCAAGAGTTGGGTATGACAGACTAACTTTCCTAGACTAAGACGATACTATCTCCTAGGAAGAGAAAGGCCTCTGCAGTTAGTGTTGTAAAACTTTTATTTTTCTCTCAGTTGATCACTGTGGAATGCTGCGAGGGCTTCTGCTGTCTGGACTACACCACGACTTCTTAGACAGGGCACAGGCTGTATTTCACACAGCTCTCTTCTAGTAAACAAACTGCTACAGAGTCTTTGAATATGTAGACTCTCTTAGATGCTTCCCCCCAACCCTGCCTTCAAATACTTCAGTTTTCAAAGTCAAGAGGAAACATCTCATGTAAAATTGAACAAGATCCTGCTTCTTAATGCAAATTGCCGTCTGCTTCTTAATGCAAATTGCTGTTTGCTTCTTAATGCAAATTGCTACACAGGCATAAGTTCCCACCCCAGTCTGGAAATGTAAAGGGGCACTAGCATGCACAATTAGGTGACGGAAATGGCCGATGGCCACCTTTGTCAAACACAGTTTCTGTGATGGAATTCCTGGGGTAGACATTATGTTAGGTCATAATGGAAATGTTCTGTATATTCACAGATATGCTCTAAGATAATTAAAGATCACAGGATGTGGCAGACTCTGAGTAAAAAAAAAAAACTGGCCTGCAGGTACCATAAGGTGACATAAAAAGCTCACAAGAGATTGAGCGGAAGTTGTTTTATTTTTTTCTTGTGTTATACTAATGTTTTATATTAATTATGTTGCCCCAGCCACAGGAGTAGGCAACTTCCTCTTTTGATTGAAGAGGCAGGAGACAGCCCCTCAAGCCCACCACCACCTGCTCTTTCACCATTCTTATTTTTATTCTTTCAAATGTAAATCCAAGGCCTAGCTTCTGGAGACTCCACTGAAACTACGCGGCACCACATTTGAAGCCCCTTCACCCTTTCTTTTTTCTTCTGAGAAAATCTTTCATTCTATGAGAGTCTCAAAATATCTACAATTCATTTTTTTAAAGAGATTTTTGCTATACAATGCATGTACTCACCTGAGAGCCAGAGAGACAGGGAGACAGAAAGAAATAACACTCTCCCCGCCCCAGGGGGAATGGCCAAGGCACCATTCCTTCTCCTCTATTCTCCGCTCAGAATTTTGGGTGTGGCGCACACACACACGCCCAGTGTGAGTTTCAAGACACCAGGTCTGGGACTTGAGCTGCAATCAACCATGTGGGAGTCCAGCACCTTAACCACTACACCACCAACTGGGCCCAAGACCTACAATTAAATAAATGTCTTCAAAAGGCCCTCTGGTCTTCAAGAACATGATATTGAAATACAGTCACTCAGAGGACTAGCGTTTGGTATAAGGGCTATGTCACTGGACTCCCATGTAGTTGACCTCGGTTCGAGTCCCAGATCCGGTGGCTTAAACTCACACCCGGTGCATGTGTGTGCTTGCCCAAGATCCCAAGAGGAGAATGGAGGAGAAGGGATTGCAGCATGGCCATCCCCTCTGGGGGGGGATTTCTTACTTTCTGTCTCTCTGTCTTGCTCTGTCTTTCTGGCAAGTGCACATGCCCTATAGCAAAAGCCTCTCAAAAAAAAAAAGAAAAAGAAAAAAAAAGGAAATACAGTCTCTCTTGGGCCAGCCCTGTAGTCTAGTGGTTAAGGGAGTCAGATCCCACACAGTTGAACACAGTTTGAATCCCAGCTCTGGCAGCTTGAAAAACATATTGGGCATGTATGTGTGCATGCCTAAAATCCCAACAGGATGGAAAAATGGAGAAGGACTGTGGTGTGGCCACACCCCACTAGGGGTACATTCTCCCTCTCTCTCCATCTGTCTCTCTCTCTCTCTGTTAAGTGTATATACACTCAGGCAATTAAAGAAAAAAGAAAGAAATACAGCAATACAGCCCTCTCGAGTTGCTTACTGACTGCATGTGGATTCTAAGGGTGATACCATTCCCAGGATGGCAAGGGAAGGTCAGGGCCAGCAATCAAGTAAGATGGGAGGCAGAGAAAAATGGAACCCGTTATACAGTTTGCCCTGGCCCTGCAATGTAAATGACAGAATTCTGTGGCTTAACCATTAGAAGAAACTTTGAGAGCACTGTGGTACACAAGGAAACAGATTTGAAGGGGCCATTTGGGTAAGGGCCGGTGTTACACACAGTGGTCTTTGACAGAGCTCTGGAGTTGGCTTAATTCCACCACACCCTGTGAGGAATCAGTTAGATAACCTAGCTGGGCCTCAGTTTTCTGAGCCTCGTTTTTTCATGAAGCTAAAATAAAAGCAATACCTCTCCCTTTCCTTGGTAAAAGATTACCAGGGATAATGCCAAAGTTGATACTCATTACATGTCAGGTACTATCATAACTATTTTTAGTTGACTCTATATTCCCTTATAATAATTTTTGGGGGGTCCTTTGCAGTGAGCATTTCCTGAAAACAATAGATTTATTACACTCCCTCTGTTCATTTTTCCATTCAAGAACCTTGTGGCCACTTTTTTTTTTTTTTTTTTTTTTGTCGGTGGGGGCATTTTTTTGGCTGTAGGGTGCATGTGCTTGCTGGCGAAAGAGAGAGAAAGAAAAAGACAGAGAGAGAGAGAGAAAAAGTGAGAAATCATCCCCAGTTGGGATGGCCATGCCACAGTCCCTTGTCCTCCATTCTCTTCTTTTTGGGGACACATGCACATGTGCCCACTGTGTTTTTCAAGCCACCAGGTCCAGAACTCAAACTATGCAGTTGGCCCTGTGGCTGGCCCAACATTAACCACTATGCCACCTGGCTGGCCCTGGCCACTTGTTTTAAAAGCTAGCTCTGCTTTCTAACTAAGTCAGAACTTTCATCTCTGAAGGACCAAAGCGGATTTAGCTTCTTTACACTAGTGTTCATCACAGAAACAAAACCAATAGGATATATTCATAAATAGAAAGATATTTATTATAAGGAGTCAGGTCTCATGATTATGGCTAGTGAAAAATCCCCTGATCTCTCTGCAAGCTGGACAACCACGGAAAGGGTATAGTTTCAGTCCAGACCCAAGGAGCCCATGGTATGTGTCCCACCCAAGTCCAAAGCTCAAAAACCAGCAGCACCGATGTCCTAATGCAGAGGAAAATGAACGTACAAGTCATCCAGGGAGAATAACTCCATCTTTCCTCCATCTTTTTGTTCTATTCAGGTCCTCAGTGGATTAGATGATACCTGCTTATACTGGTGAGGTATCATCAGTGAGATCCTCTCTGTCTACTGATTCAAATGTTCATCTCTTCTGGAAACACCTTCATATACACACTTAGAAATTATGTTTTACCAGCTATCTGGGCATTCTCTAGTATAGTCAAGTAGATACAATATAATTAACTATCACAACATTTTTCTTACATTCTGTTTCCTGTAGATGTCACATTAATTCTACAATGATTTAAATACTTCTAAGCTCAGAGGACACAATGACAAGGTGGATTTTCCAACCTTTGCCACTGATAACACTTCCTGCCTAAAAATGTCTTATATATATATTATGCTTTCAACTTCTTTCAATGTTTTCATAACCTCTCTTTATTTTATTTATGTGTAGCTTTACTTATTTATACCCCTATCTTTTCCCATCAAGGACTTAAGGTGGCTTTAAGGACACTCAAAAGTTAACAAGATGGCAAAATATAGATCCAAGAAAGAAAAATAAGGAAGAAAAACATCCCAAATCCCTGACAAATGGGAAAAAATGGTATTACTTCTATTTCTCAGAGAAAGAAATCAACAGAAAACCACTGCTTGACTTTCTGAAACTATGTGGGATTAAAAGCTGGAAATTAACTGAGACTAAGCCAGTCCTAAAAATGATATCCCAGGATGTTAAGAGTATTGCAAAATTGATTTACTACAAAACCAGAGAAACAAAGGTCAAAGAGGTGACTAGTACTACTGACAGTCCAAAATAAATGTGTACTGTGAGTAAGAAATAAACTACAGTTTACAAGCACTTAGATTTGGGGGGTTGTTTGTTACCACAGCATAACTTCACCTCTGCTGACTGTCAAAGACTTTCTTTTTATTTCTTTTTTGAGAGATTTTTCCTATAGGCCGCCTGTGCTTGCCAGAGAGATAGAAAGTAAGGAATCACCCCCTACAGGGGTGGCCATGCCACACTCCTCTCTCCTCCACTATCTGGTCAAGATTTTGAGAGTACATGCACATGTGCCCGTAGTAAGTGGTTTTTTTGTTTGTTTGTTTTGTTTGTTTGCTTGTTTTTAAAGCATTATTTTATTTAACTTTATTTATTTATCTATTTATGTTTAATTTTGTCCAGAGAGGGACAGAGTGAGAGGGAGAGAGAGAGATTGGGAAAGTAAGAAAGCCAGCAGCCAGGTCTGGGACTCGAACTGTGGTCAGCCATGTGGGAGTCCAGCTCCCTCAATTACCACGTCACCTGTAAGCCCCTCATAGTGATCTTTTTTTAAGAATTATTTTATTTAACTTTATTTATTTATTTATTTTTCATTTGACCAGAGAGAGAGAGAGAAAGTTTGAAAACAAGCCACCAGGTCCAGGACTCAAACCATGGTCAACCATGTGGGAGTTCAGTGCCCTTAGCCACCATGCCACCTGCAGATCCCTCATAGTGAGTTTTAAGCCTCTGGGTCCAGGACTTGAATCACAGTTGACTACGTGGGAATCTAGTGATGTAACCATGCTGGTCCCATATTATGACAGTCTTAATGTTCAACTTTTGCAGACTGAAGGGACCAGGTGTCCTAAGAGTTCTCTGTCTTGAGTTCTTTATCCAAAATAGACCTGATAATGACACTTTCAATAATTCTCAAGATTTCTGGTCTATAGTAATCACCTTTTCTTTTTCAGATGATAGATATAGATATACATGTAAAGATATAGATACACACACACACAAATACACATATACATATATAATTTTTTTTCTTGTTGGGATCAGCAGATGCTATAATGGTTATATCACTGGACTCCCATGTAGTCAACCACAGTTCAAGTCCCAGACGTGGCAGCATCTAACTCATGCCAGGCCCATGTGCATGGGTGCCCAAAATCCAGAGAGGAGAATGGAGGAGAAGGGGTTGCAACATGGCCATTCCCCTAAGGGGTGATTTCTTGCTTTCTGTCTCTCTGTCTCTCTGGCGAGCACATGCCCCCATAACAAAATAATAATAATAATAATAATAATAATAATAATAATTTATTTCTTAGAGTTTAAGGTAGGAGAAAGAAGGTGGATATGTACCCTATTAAGTCACCTTGATTCAATCTCTGCATATAAATTATTTAAATACAAAACTATATAGAAGTTGTAGCTTTAAGAGCCTTTAGGGAAATCTCACAGTTCAAATCTGGAAATATACAGATAAAATGATGTTTTAATTTGTGCATAAAAGACACAAATGATGTACTGGAGTATAAAAAGCAACATACGTTTTTACCAGGTCTGTGTGCATGCATATCCAAATCCCAAGGACAATGGAAGAGAATGGACTGCGACACGGCCACCCCCTGGATGGTGACATCTCTCATCTCTTATCTCATCTCTCTCTCTCTCTCTCTTTGGCGAGCACACATGTTATATAGCAAAAAAAAGAAAAAAAATAAAAGGGTAATGTGTGTGCTATGAACTTACAAGACAGTGTTTCTTGGGACTTCTTGACCTTGAACATTTTAGGCTGGAATTCTCTGTTGTGGGGATGGGCTTTCCTGTGCATTGTGTGATGTTTAGCCTCATCTTCAATTTTAACCCATTAGATAGATGCCAGTATCACTGCCCCCCCTCACCCAAGCAGTAACAACCAAAACAGTTTCCAGACATTGCCAGTTACCTCTGAGGGACAAAAATCACCTTCAATTGAGAATGCTGCTCTAGCTATAATAAAAAAAATAATAATAATAACTTTTTAAAAAATAGAATTGGATAGCAACTTTCTTTCACAGGAAATTAGGTGATCACATTTATGTAATGTAAGTGTTGTTTCAGAATCACACAATGGGTCCAAGATAAGTTAAGTCCGATAGTATCTCACCATCTTTTCTAAAATTACTTCTGGGATGTGAACCTTAAGTTTTTGAGTATCCTTTAAACAACTCAGGCTCAATTCAGCAATTCAAAAGAAGGTGGTATTGACTATAAGCTGGCCACTCATCATACCCTTCCTTCCCTTTCTGTGTACACACCATCCTCCTATCAGGAGCTGAGTTAATTCCTTCATTCCTTCTATCTAAACTGGCTTGTGACTATGCTGACCAGCAAAATACAACAGAAGTGAGGCTAACCTTGTCAAAAATTGGCATTTTCTGCTTTTCTTCTCTTGAAAGACTGACACTCTTTGGATTTTTCCTCTCAGGACCCAGCTACCATGTTGTTAGAAGCCTGAGCCATATGAGGAAGGAGAGGCCACGTGTGGCTGCTCCAGTTAATGTTCTAACATCAACTGTCAGCCACATGAATGAGCCAACTTCAACATTCCAGGCCATTCAAGCTCCCAGGTGACTGCGGCCCTGGCCAGTATCGTATGGAACATAAGAACCATCCAGTTGAATCAAGTTAACCCATAAAATTGTGAGAGGTAATTTGACGGTTGATGTTTCAAAGCACTGGTTTGGAGTGGTTAGGCAGCAAAACATCATGCAACTGCTTTTGGTGACAGAGATCAGAGGGCCATATGAACACGTATGACAGGCATATAGCCTACTTTGTAGCTCAGGAATTAGTGACCAGAGAGGCAACAATAATAATGGTGAAGCCTAGAACTGCATCACCAGGAGGTTGTAAACCCTGAATATCCCAGAGATGTCCATGAAATTGAGTGACTGGATGTTCCCGATTGGTAAAGTCATCATGATGTGACTAATAAAACAGATTCAGACATGCTTCAGTCAAATATTATTCTCGAAACATGCAATTTCATATGACCGTAATCATGCCAGGTACTACTAGTGCATCTCCTGTGTAGGGAGCAGTGTGCTGGCTACTTCACATAAGAAGTATCTTCAAAAAGTTCATAAAAAATGTATTATTCAAAAACTGTAAATGGATTTCAAAAACTTTTGCATAAAAATCAATTCCCATGGTAATTCCATTTTTCTGTGAGCTTTTTGAAGTTCCCTCATACATTATCCTTCATCTTTGCAAGTGTCTTAGGAGACATAGACATGTTAATCCCCCCCTTTTTTCCTTCCTGCCCTTTCTTCGTGCCTTTCTTTTTATTTTGTTTTCCCTCCTTTCACAAAGAAGAGTAGGTTTAACTCTTAAAAATCAAGACACACGGGACCAGCAGTTGGTGTAATGGCTATGTTGCTAGACTCCCATGTAGTCGGCCATGGTTTGAGTCCCGGACCCGGTGGCTTAAATTCACACTGGGCACGTGTGCGTGCGTGCCCAAGATCCTAAGAGGAGAATGGAGGAGAAGGGATTGCAGTGTGGCCATCCCCCCCAGGGGTGATTTCTTACTTTCTGTCTCTCTGTCTCTGTCTTTCTGGCGAGTGCACACACCCTATAGCAAAAAACTTCTCCAAATAAAAAAAAAATTTTTTTAATCAAAACACACATTATTAGATAAGAAAGCTACCAGTAATTACTTCAAACAAAAAATAGGATCCGGTACTCTGTTTCTGCTTTTCTTTGTGGTTCTTCTTAATATGCTAAGAGACACTCAGTAATCCTTCTCATTTTCCTGGCTAGTTGTAAACAACTTCGACTTCAAATGCCAGTTGAAGGTTGAGTTAATATTTGAAAAGCGATATGCAGATTTACAGTCTAAAACTAGGAGAGACCAAGTATCCTTCAACTCACCTCTCAGGTTCTAACTGATCCCGTGAATGTTTGCTAAGTACCTATGAGGTGAGTAAACACCATGTCACCTCCTCAGCAGATGGCAGTTGGAAGTAGATCACAAGTAGAAGACTATCTGTATGAACATAATTAGTTTCAGTAGTGGCAAGGGCTGTGCTCACCAACCATTGGTGTACTTTTGAAAGTTCATGGAAAAATGGAATTAAAGTATGAGTTCATTTTGGTGTAAAAATTTTTGAAATCCACGCATAGTTTTCTTATAATATGGATTTTCCATGAACTCTGTGAGGATCCCCTCATAGAAGTAGGAAAGACATTTACTTTCCTGCATATTCAGTAGACACAGTATTGAATGCACTAACTTGGTGTTCGCTGGATAAATAAAAAGCATAAAATAGCAGTGTGAATGTACAGAAATAAGACAACTATGGTCACTGTACAAAATGAATATTACTATCTTGTATTACTAGTTCATACTGAATCCACAAAATTTGCTTATATAGATGCCCAAAATCCCAAGAGGAGAATGGGAGAGAAGTGATGATGGCCATTCCCTCGGAAGGTGCTTGATCACTTTCTCCCTGTCTCTTGCTCTCTATTTTTTTTAAGAATTATTTTATTTAACTTTATTTATTATTATCATCATTATTATTTTCCAGTTTGATCAGAGAGAGAGAGAGAGAGAGAGAGAGGAAGTGAGAAAGCAAGCGCCACCAGGTTCGAGACTTGAACTGTGGTCAGCCATGTGGGAGTCCAGTGCCTTTAACCACCATGCCACTTGCCAGCCCTGTCTTGCTCTCTATTTTAAAAGCTCATTTACACCATTACACAGCCAATACCAAATCTGATTTTCCCAATTCTGAATCCTGTTCATTCCTACTTTTACTCAGATTGACTGCCATTCTCTTGGGGTAGTTGCATGGAGTTATATATAACCCATAATGATAAGGACCACATTTAAGAGAACACAGTTCTTTTTTTTTTGTTTTTCCCCCATTTTACTTATTGAGTTTTGACAATCAAATTAAGAATATTGCCAAATACACATTTTCAATAGAGAATTTTACATTCTTGAATCTGTCAAGTGTTGTTGTTTATTTGTTTTTGCTATAGAACATATGTGCTTACCAGAGAAAGACAGAGGCAGAGAGAGAAAGGGGAAAGGGAAAGGGAAAAATCACCACCATCACCCCCAGGGTCTGGCTATGCCACAATCCTTTTTGCATGACCCCTCTCAGGATTTGGGGCATGTACACAGGTGCCTGGAGTGTTTTTCAAGCCAATGGGTCCTGGACTCAAACTGTGAAGTCATCCATGTGGGATCTAGTCACCTTAGCCACCACACCACTAGCTGGCCCGCTGTTGTTGTTTTGTTTGTTTTTGCATGGAGATCATGTACTCACTGGAAAGAGAGAGAGAAAGAGACAGAGAGAAAGTGATAACCTCCTGGGGGAATGGCCACCATCACTTCTCTCTCATTCTCCTCTTGGGATTTTGGGCATACACATGCCCACCGTGGTTCCTAAGCTACCCAGTCCAGGACTCAAATTGCATAGTCAGCCATGTGGAATTCAGCCATCTCAACCACCATGCCACCAGCTGACCGGAGATCTAGCCTATTTCAACCAACCCGTTCTTTGAAGAAATCAAGATTAGCTATAGACTTGGCCACAAAGATCAATAATCTTCCTATTTTCACAAAGTAATCAAACTCAAATTTAGGGAATTAGCTATGAGTTTATAGGCAGAAATAAAGGAAACAAACTAGAGGGCACCTCTCAGATGTATTACAAAAGTAAAAACTCTGGGAACCAGCAGTTAGAGTAATGGCTATGTCGCTGGACTCCCACGTAGTAGACCGGGGTTCGCGTCCCGGACCCGGTGGCTTAGAACTCACACCGGGCACATGTGCATGCATGCCCAAGATCCCGAGAGGAGAATGGAGGAGAAGGGATTGCGGC
>NW_006200713.1:851731-884336 GCF_000334495.1 Tupaia belangeri chinensis
CGCGCGTGCCCTATAGAGAAAACCCCTCCAAAAAAAAAAAAAAAAAGGCAAAACTCTAGGGAAGCTCCCCTTTGATCATAATTATGTTTCTTATTATGACAATTTTCTATACTTTTTTATTAAAAATATACTAATAATATTGATAACTATAGCCAATAAGTCCATTAAAAATGCTTTTAAACAGAGCCAGCAGGTGGCATGGAGGTCAAGGTGGCTGGATCCCACATAACCGACTGGACAGTTTATCTCACACCTGGCAACTTAAAAATCATCCAGGGCATGTGTGTGTGAGTGCCCAAAAGCCCACAGGGAGGGAACCAGCAGTTAGCATAATGGCTATAATGAAAACCTCTCCAAAAAAAAAAAAAAAATCCCACAGGGAGATGGGGGAGAGGAGAAGGGATTTCTCCATGGCCATGCCACTGGGAGTGATTTCTCACTCTCTCACTCCCTGTTTCTCTTTCTCTCTCTCTCTCTCTCCAACAAATGTATGTGCCCTATAGTAGAAACTAACAACAACAAAAAAAATGGGAAAAAAAATCTTTAAAACTTTATAGGCAATTTTGAGAGTGCTCACAATAAGAAAATCTGACACCTAATAATAAACAGTTTTAAATGTTTCCTCTACGACCCGATTAAATTATTTATTTCTGCTCATCTGTTTTGATAAATGTAAAACAAAATGCTAATTTCTATTCCTTAAGTAATTCTTTCTCTCTCTTTTGTCTCAATTAGGATTTTTTTATTTGTCACTATTAAAAGTCTGAACTTTAAACAGATTCTTGGACTGGTGGTTCATATCCATCAGCTCATTCAACTTTGGCGCCCGTCTCATTCCCAGTAGCTTTTCCAGAGCAGCTGCCTTCACCATGAAGCTCCATGAGTTTTCCTAATTCAAACTTGGGCTTCTTCAGCTTTGACTTTTCTGACGAAGACATCATGGAGAGGGTAGATGGACTGGCAAGCCTTTTCTATGTCTTTTCCCGTGCTGTCTGGAATCACTTTATTGACCACTTCTTTAAAGTCATTTGTCTGCACCTCTTGGGTCATGATTTCCATCATCTTCCAGACTTGGCGGACCTGCTGATGCTGGGCATAAGAGTTCTTCCGTATCTGATTGCTGCATTTTTTAGTAAACCCAGCACAGAAGAGACAAAGCAAATAACCATTGGTAGTCTTGACATAAATGAGCTTCAATCATGACCTGCCATTTTTTGACCATGAAACACATTTTGTCACGAATAAGATCCATGCCATGGAAGTTAGTCAGGCAGTGTTTGCCCTGAACGTCCTCAGTAATTAGCTTGAATTTCCTAAATGCAACTTCATCATTCTGCAGATCTGCAAGTCTCACTTCAAACACACGGCCCTTTAGGCCGTCAGATGCAATTTTGGTTCCTTGAGTCCTGGTAACCAGTGTCTTCCCAATATTTCTTATGTTGAACATAGCAGGTTTCAAGTCATACCAATCTTTTTTAGAAAATGGATCAACCTCTTTCTTCTTGGCTCCCTTTCTGCCACCTTTGGCAAGATACTTATTCTTGCCAACTGCCATGGTACTATTCAGAGAGCCAAAAGGCTCCTTAAGTAATTATTTCTAACATCTGTAGAACGTAATAGCTTTGATGGCTAATCATTACATAGAAGATTTTGACACTGATAGCAACCCCTGAGAAGTAAAAAATAAATGTATTTTGTTTGGTCTTTTTCTTCTCCTCAAACATTTATTACAATTGATGATTTATATATAATCATTTCACATATTTGTAGGGTACAGAATGGTCTTTAAAAGCATGTATAGGTGTGTAATAAACAAATTAAGGATACAAACATATTCATCACCTTCAACACTTAACATTATGTTGTGAATATTTGAAATCCACTTCAATGATATTTTTGCAAGTATGTATTGACTTATTAATTCGTTAATCTTTTTTTTTTTTTTTGGAGAGGGTTTGCTTACAAGGCGCGTGCACTCGCCAAAAAGACAGAGAGAGACAGAAAGCGAGAAATAACTCTCCAGGGGGGACGGCCATGCCGCAATCCCTTCTCCTCCATTCTCCTCTAGGGATCTTGGGCACGCACATGTGCCTGGTGTGAGTTTAAGCCACTGGGTCCGGCACTCGAACCATGGTCCACTACATGGAAGTCCAGCAACATAGCTATCATGCCAACTGCTGGTCCCATTCATTTAGCCTTAAACATAATATTTACCAGGTTAAAAAAAAATGACCTAAAGTCTTAGGTAATTTTACAAAACAAGATAAGCCCAGTCTCTCTTTCTTTCCCTCCAGACTAATTGATACTTTTTGTACACTATGATTATGGTCCTGTCATGACCACATTATGATCGTTTAAATGTTCAGCTTTTGCAAAACACAGCCACATAAAGACTGAAGGGACCAGGTGTCCTAAGAGTTCTCTGCCTTGAGTTCTTTACCCAGAACAGACCTGATGATAAGGTCTCACTCTGGACCCTCCTGGAGATTGCAGATTGCCCAGCACCAAGAAAACAGCATCATCCATCAAGGTGACGTCAGAGAAACTTTCCTGGAAAGCCTCTGGATTCCCACCCCAGCTTTCACATGGTCACATTCCTGATCTGTGTGTAAAAGCCCTGCTTGCCTCTTGGGATTAGCAGATGGCATAACGGTTATGTCCCTGGTCTCCCACATAGTCAACCGCAGTTCAAGTTCCAGATCCGGCGGCTTAAAACTCACACTGAACACATGTGCATGTGTGCCCAAAATCCCAAGAGGATAATAGAGGAGAAGCTTTAACAGGGATTGTGACATGGCCATCCCCGGGGGTCGGGGGGAGGTGATTTCTTGTTTTCTGTCTCTGGCTCTCTCTGGCTGGCTGGTGAGTGCAAGCACCTTACAGCAAAAACCTCTCTTTAGGGAACCAGCAGTTAGCGTAATGGCTATGTCGCTGGACTCCCACGTAGTCGACCGCAGTTCGCGTCCTGGACCCGGTGGATTAAAACTCACGCTGGGCGCGTGTGCGTGCGTGCTCATGATCCCGAGAAGAGAATGGAGGAGAAGGGATTGCGGCGTGACCATCCCCCCTGGGGGGTGATTTCTCGCTTTCTGTCTCTATGTCTCTCTCTGTCTGGCGAGCACATGCGCCCTACAGTGAAAATCTCTCCAAAAAAAAATAAAATAAAATAAAATAAAACAAACAAAAAAGCCCTACTTGCCCCTTAATTGAGGAAATGGCATTTTAAGAACCCTGGACTCCACTGCTCCTGGATGGTATTTTCCACAATATGGCCTTCCTCTAGGCAAACGCTGGTTGTCTCAGACATTGGCTTGCTGTGTGACGTGCAGTAGCATCAGGGGCAACACGTGGCCATAAGTCGATGTCTGCTCTTTCTTGAGTGGATGGTCTCTTCTTCAATGAATTTGGTGTGCATTCTATGAAGCGATGAAACGTACACAGCCTGATTGTATTCCCCGTGTGTTTAAAGCTTGCACCCAACTAGACCCTTACGTCCTTGAGTCCAGGAATCGGGTGTCCCCATTGTTTTATTAGGTGGTCGGGAAAGTCATGATGCATTTTTGCATAGAATACATCCTCACCCACAATCTGTAGCACGGTGCTCGGCACAACGAAGACAATTTAGAAATGGTTTAACTTGATTGATTAGAGAATAAACATGCACATGATCCATTCTCACGGACAGGGCTCTGCATAAAGATATCTCAAATTAACTGGGATCTGTCATCATAATACGATTTGTAAAAACTACAGAGAAGCATCTTCCAAATACAAATAGAAACACTTTGCAAAGGAGAGGGCATCTGTCGACAAACGTACACAATGAAGGGATCATGTAAGAATAGAGGAATGGTTCTGTGAAGCAGTAATAATGCACTGCTCAAGAGATGTCAGATACCACATGGTGAATGCAGTTCGAATCCCTGGCTTGATCAGCCTGACACATGCTGGGCACACACAAATGTCCACAATCAGATGGGCTGGAGGACTAGAAGAAGGAGATTACAGCATGATCAAACCCTGTGGAGGTTGCCATCCCCCCCGACAGGTGCATACACATGCTCTATTATGAATAAAGGAAAAAAGTTTCTTTGTGAGAGATTTTTGCAGGACCAGAAGATGGCGTAATAGTAACATCACTGGACTCCCACACAGTCGACCATGGTTCAAGTCCCAGACCTGGAGGCGTAACCTCACACTGGGCACATGTACATGATTGTTCAAGATACTGAGAGAATGCAGGAGAAGGGATTGCAGCGTGGCCATCCCTCTCCGCGCGTTCCGTCTCTCTGTCTCTCTCGTGATCTCGAGTGAGCAATAGCAAAAATCACTCTCTCTCTCTCTCTCTCTCTCTCTCTCTCTCTTTTTCTCTCTTTAAGAGAGGATTTTGCTATAGGGCATGTGCACTTGCTAGAAACACAGAGAGAGTGAGAGAGACAGAAAGTAAGAAATCACCCCCTGGGGGGATGGCCAACCCACAATCCCTTCTCCTCCATTCTCTTCTGGGGATTTTGGGCACACATGCACATGTGCCCAGTGTGAATTTCAAGTGGCTAGGTCCAGGACTTGAACTGCAGTCGACTATATGGGAGTTCAACAATGTAACCATTATGCCATCTATTAGTTGCCCCCAAAAAATTTTTTAAAGAATGAAATTAGATGATGTGCCTAAGATGGTATCCAAAGTTGGCAGAAAATGTAAATACTAATAGTAAATACTAGGAAGTAATTCTGCAGATACTTTGAGTCAGCATCGGTCAGAATAACTTCTCTGCAAAGGCTCAGTGCCTGCACAAGCCACTTTTTTGCCTAATATTGAGCTTGGTCTCCTAAAAAGAACCTACCAAAGAAAGAGTGAAGTTCAGAAGTCAACTCTAATGGCAGTACTGCTTACAACGGCAATAGTAGTAACAACTAACCCTCACTATGTGTAAGAGGCTCTCAATGTCTCACTCAAGCCTCGTGACAACTTACGAAGCAGGCAATATGATCGTCTTCATCTTACAGAGTGGGAAACTGAGCAAAGTGTAGCGACTTGCCTAAGTTCAGAAAGCTAATAGATAAAAAGCTAAGGTCAAAATTGGACCATTCTGGCTCCAAAAGAAATAAAAACGGATTGTTTTTCAAAGTTATCAGGGGTCCTGCAGGTGGTGTGATGTTTAAGGCCCTGGATCTCACATGGCTGACTGTGAGGTTTGAGTCCTAGACCTGGCACATTGAAAAATACGCTGGGTATGTGTGCGTGCATGCTCAAATCCCTGAGAGAATAGAGGAGATGGAATTATGGCATGGCAATTGCTCCCAGGAGGTGATTTCTCATTTTCCCTTTCTCTGTCTCTCTCTGGTGAGCTCATGCAACCTATGGCAAAAATCTAAAAAAAAAAAAAAAAAAAAGTGGGGGGAGACATATAAAACAAGAGGGAAAGGGATACATTTAAATAAATAAATAACATTATAAAAACTGGCTCTCATTTTTAATAATGAAACTATCACCCTGCTTCATACCTTACACCAAAATCAACTTCAAAGTAAAAATTAAACTTTAAAAACACTTGAAGGTGACCCAGGCTCTTTGGTGCAGTCAGCAGCATACCAAACTTTAGTGGTAGCTACGTGGCCAACCCTCAGTTCATATTCCTGGCCCAGCTGACCTGAAACATGCTGGTATAGCATGTGTATTCCCAAGACCCTGGCATGCTGGAGGGGACTTGATATGACCAGATCTTGTTGTGGGTGCCTGTTCTCTGTTTTCTCATGTGTGTGCACGTATTCTCTATCATGAATAAAATAAATTTTTAAAAATACTAGGAAGTATAATTTTTTAAACACTAGCTTACTTATGTAATCTTGGGAGATGAGAGTGATTTTTCTAAATATTACACCAAAGCAGATGCATTGACTGATGAAATTGACTATATAATAATCTAAAATCTCTATACTTAAAACAAAACAAAACAAAACAAAACAAAAAACCCACAACTGTTACTTAGTAAATTAAAAAAAAAACCAACTTCTACTTATAAGATGTATTAATAAAATCATACATCACTATTTATTCTAGCCTACAGTCAACTAAGCAGGATAAATAAAAAAGATCTCCTTGAACTTTATATTACATGTACAGTGAATATTCCTAAACTAAATTCTTGAATGTCAGCTGAGTACAGTCATCTCTAACAGCATTTACTTTAACTTCTAGTAAGCCCAGAACTTTGCAAAAAATAAATGACAAAGGCTTAACACATCTGCTATATTTAAATTCTTTCCCTCAGTAGAGCTCAGAAAGTATAAAAATTGTCACTAGAGGGCAGTAGAATCAAACACTGCAATGTAGTAAGAAATTACCAGGTACCATCTCCAGGCAAAGACAAAGCAGTTGCCTAAGTATAGCCTAATAGCAGGGAATATGATTTTAACCAAGTTTAACCAAGAAATAGGAGTAGGGCCAGCAGGTGGTGTGGAGTTAAGGTGCTGGATCCCACATGGCCAGCTGCTCAGGTTCCAGTCCCAGACCCAGTGGCTAGAAGATCCCACTGGGTGCATGTGTGCGCCCAAAACCCCAACAGGAAAATGAAGGAGAAGCAACTGAGGTATGGCCATTCACCCTGGGAGGTGAGTTCTTGCTTTCCCTCTCTCTATCTCTCCCTGCTGAGAGCATGTACCCGATAGCAAAAACACTTTAAAAAAAAGAAAAGAAAAGAAAAGAAAAATAAATAAGAGTATATGTTTTTTTAGAATTTAAATTTGCCACCCAATTGTACTGTTTTCTAGCCAGGAAAAAAAGACTCTCACAATGATATTCAATGTGATAGGGATAGTTTTAAAGAAATATTTGGGGATATCCCTTTTTATTTATTTATTTATTTTTTTAGAAAGGTTTTTGCTATAGAGTGTGTGCGCTCACCAGAAAGACAGAGAGACAGAAAGAAAGATAAAAATCCCTCCCCGGGGGGATGGCCATAACGCAATCCCTTCTCCTCCATTCTCCTCTCGGGATCTTGAGCATGCATGCACATGCACCCAGAGCGAGTTTAAACCACCAGGCCCAGGACTGGAACCGCGATCGACTATATGGGAGCCCAGCGACATAGTCATTACGCCAACTGCTGGTGCCATGGGGGATATCCTTAAAGGCCTAATCTCGTATGCTGTTATAAGGAAATATTTGCAGAATAAATACATTTTAAAAACAACTTCACAGGACCAGCAGGTGGTGTAGTGGTTAAGGTGCTGGACACTCCCACATGGCTGACCACAGTTTTAGTCCCAGACCTGGTAGCTTGCTTTCTCGCTTTCCCTCTCTCTGTGTGTGTGTGTGTGTCTCTCTCTCTGGTCAAATTAAAAATAATAATAAATTGAATGAATAAATAAAATAATTATTTATAAACAGCAACAAAAATAAAACACTTCACTCACAGGGCCAGCAGGCAGCCTGAAAGTTAAGGTGCTGATCCCATATGGCCAACTCTGCAGTTTAAATCCTGGACCCCAGTGCTTAAGAACACACCGGGCACATGGCATAAACACCCAAAATACTGAAAGAAAAATGGAGAAGAGATTGCAACATGGCTATCCTCCCCGGAGGTGACTTCTCACTTTCCCTCTCTCTGTCTCAGTGCTCTCTGGTGGGTACATATACCCTATGGCAAAAAAATAAAAAATAAAAATAAAAAATTTTTAAAAACTTCACTTGGACCATACCATCTTCATGATGTAAAAACATAGGGATAATTTTCTACTTTCCAGCCCAGCAGGTGGCACTGGATTCCCACATGGCCAACCAGGGTTTAAGTTCCAGACCTGGTGACTTGCTTTCTCACTTTCCTGCTCTCTCTCTCTAGTTGAATTTAAAATAATAATAATATAATAACAATAATAACAGGGACCAGTCGTTGGTGTAATGGCTATGTCTCTGGACTACCATATAGTCGACTGTGATTTGAGTCCTGGACCCAGTGGCTTAAACTCATGCAGGGTGGATGTACGTGCGTGCCCAAGATCCCAAGAGGAGAATGGAGGAGAAGGGATTGCGGCGTGGCCATTCCCCCGGGGGGTGATTTCTCGCTTTCTGTCTCTCTGTCTCTCTGGCGAGCGCACATGCCCTATAGCAAAAATCTCGCAACAATAATAATAACAATAATAACAATAATGAATGGAATTAAATAAATGTTTTTAAAATATATTCTACTTTCCTATATTTCTTTTTAATATACAATACATTACCTTTTCCTTACAACTTCTCATTTCTCTGCTGTTTTCTTATTGTGGAAGAATGCCAGGGACTTGAGAAAGACTGGTTTGGACTAGTGTGAAGACTTTTCCAATAAAGTTAAACAAATCTGTGGGCTTTATGTAAGAATATAGGCCTTTTAACTCTGAAGTTTTCTCTCTCTTTTTTGGAGAGGTTTTTGCTATAGGGTGTGTGCACTCGCCAAAAAGGCAGAGAGAGATAGAGAGACAGAAAGTAGAAATCACCCTACCCCACCCCAGGGGGCATGGCCATGTCGCAATCCCTTCTCCTCCATTCTCCTCTCGGGATCTTAGGCACTCACGTGTGAGTTTAAGCCATCGGGTCTGAGACTCAAATAGCGGTCAACTACATAGGAGTCCAGCGACACAGCCATTATGCCAACTGCTGGTCCCCTGAAGCTTTCTCATACTATCCTATACCTAAGATCAAGTCCAGTTTAAATTTGGTAAGATTAAGTTACAAATTCATGAGCAAGGCCCGTGATAAATACTTTACACCTATTTTAAAACCTTGAATTTCACTTACATGTATTTTTCATTTATTCGTTCAACCAAGCTTTATTGAGCACCTACTATGTACCTACTGTACCCTTCTCCTCTATTCACATACAGGGTCTAGGTTGAGCAGGCAGCAGTTACAAGCACCGTGTGATTAGACTAGGGAGAGAGCGAAATACGAATATTGCCAGTCAAGCATGAGGGCTCCAGGAATGAAGAAGAAAAGCTCCACCCTGAAAGGTTCTGTGGCAGCAAGCAGGGGTTTGTAACTTCAAGCTGGTTAGCACTCAACTCTCAAAAACTCCAGAGAACGTAAAGTTGGTAAAGAGCAGCCACTGGGCAGACAAAGAGCAACTTCAAAGGCCAAAGAGACCAAAATAGGAAAAGTTCTGGAGTCAGACGAGAAAATTTCTTCTGGGTAGAAAAAAGGATGAAGGGTTTCAATCATTCCAATCAACAGTTCAAACTCCTGACTTGTTTTCTTCCCTAGATTCCAACATTAGAAGTTCAATCCTACCTGGTGTGAGATTTATAACTGAGAAGACGCCTTTTCTCAGTTAGCGTGCAGGAGGTTAGAGCTTCTTCCGTAATGGGAAGAAAACAGGTTGACAAGAGGATGGGACTGTGGCCACAATACTGCCCAGTGAACCAGAAGCTACAGTTGTCCCCAAGAGGGTTCTGATATCTGCAGATGTTCAGAGTGAGTAGAAAGAGACCAGCAGGACCTAAAGAGGTACCTATGGATATTTAAAGCTTAATACTTAACACACAGTTCTTAATCATACCTGGATGTTTGCATGTCTTTCAAGTTCTGCCTTTAAAGTCAGTCTGATCCAGGTTTGAGTCTCAGCATTCCACCATTCTTTGGGTAACATATTAAGATGTAGCCAGCCTATGACTCTATTTACTCATGGATAACATGGAGATCATAACAGTACTAATCCTTGGGGGTGGTCACAAGAATAAAAAGGAAAAATGTACATGAAATGCAAAGCACAGTGCCTGAAACCTAAGTGTACAGTAAGTCTTCTAATTGTGTATAGCCTTCTTTATTTTATAGACATGTAACAATGAATGATACTAGGGACAGTGTCTGGCTATCATAATGAAATTGTTGACTTGTTATTTAAGAATATACAGCTGGGGCCCAACAGATGGCATAGTGGTTACAGCAAGTGGAGGACCTAGTGGCTTGAAAATCACACTGGGCATGAGAAAGGATTGTGGCATGACCTTCTCCCCTGGGGGACAATTCCTCACTTTCCCTCTCACTGTCTCTGCCTCCCCCTACCTCAAGCACACATGCCCTATGGCAAAAGCCTCTTAGAAAGAAGACACAGCTAAGTGATAAGCCAAGAAAAACTGCTGATACGGAAAAGCCCTTGAGAAAAGCTGTTGGGTCAGAAGCTGAGGTCACTGCTGAGGTCACACCTGCAGGGCAGCAGATAAGTGCCCTAGAGGTGTGGCTCCAGATAGGGACCAGGCTTGTTTTTCAAAGCAGTTGAGATTTCTTTTTAAAATTGTAACTGCAGGCAAAGTACACAGAAATAAACAAGTCTCTCCTCCCATAGCCAGGTGTCCTTGAAACCCAAAAGCAAAGAGCAACAATAGTCACAGACGGCAAATGACATTCTTGAGCTTTTAAAAATAATTCTATACTTGAATTGTTATCTATTCCAATGATGGCTTAATCTGATCTATATTTCAACTGTCTAAAATAGGAAATGAGGTATGTATATATATGTGTGTGTATTTATATATATATATTTTATTTTTTGAGAGGTTTTTGCTATAGGGCATGTGCGCTTGCCAGAAAAACAGAAAGAGACAAAGAAAATGAGAAATCATCCCCCAGGAGGGATGGCCATGCCACAGTCCCTTCTTTCCATTCTCCTATCAGGATCTTGGGCACGCACACACATGCACCTAATGTGAGTTTAAGCCACCAGGTCCAGGACTCATACCACGGTCAACTACATGGGAGTCCAGCGACATAGCCATTACACCACCGCTGGTCTCGGAAATGATGTATATATTTTTTAAAGTTTATTTCTTCTATGAGAGACAGAGAAACAGACAGAGAGAGAGACAGAACCTCTGCTGGAGTCCTAACACTGCAATCTACCCCTAGCCTCAGCCAGCCTCAGATCATGGACATACAGGTGCCCAGCACACTCAGGGAGACTTGCTGATGCAAATCTAGAACCTTTCCATATGGGCCAGTCTTTCAGAGCATACTATTTCACTGCTGCACCACCTTCCAGCCCTTAGACTATACTTTTTGTTTTAAAATAAGAAGATAGAGGGCCAGCCCTGAAGCCTAGTGGTTAAGGGAACCAAATCCTACATGACTAAACATGGTTCAAATCTAGCCTCGGTGGCTTTAAAAATAAGCCAGGTGTATGTGCATGTGTGACCAAAATTCCAACAGGAAGAGGCAACATCCAGAGATGTACTGCCATGCTGAGTACCCAAACGTCCCAAATGAAATCCACCAATTTGGGGCCAGTAGGTAGTATAATGGTTATGTCACTGGACTCCCATACAGTTGACTGCTATTTGAGTCCCACACCCGGCGGTTTAAAACTCACGCTGGGTGTGTGTGTGTGCATGTCCAAGATCCCAAGAAGAGAATGGAGGAGAAGGGATTGTGGTGTGGCCATTCCCAGCTGGGGCAGTGATTTCTCACTTTCTGTCTCCCTGTCTCTCCAATGATTGCACGCGCCCTATAGCAAATATTTCTCTTAAAAAAAGAAATCCCCCAACTGAGTATGTATCCAACTATGTTCTCAGTCACAGCTGAGAATTAATTCAACAATTACTGTCCCTTTCTTTCCTTTGTTCACAGCATCTTAGGTCCAGTTTAGGGGGTGCTGGATCATAGCTACTACATTGCAAATCACTTAATGCACCTATAAAAAGAAAATGTCTTTAACGTTATTTGCATATCTAAAATATATCCTGACTCCTATTCGAAAACAATAACAAACATATCCAGACTTCCACAATTGTTATTGGGTTGGCAGAAAAGTCATGACATATTTTTTTCTGTTTTTCTATATGAAAATGAATCATGATTTTTCCAACAACCCAAAATATAAATTCCATTTTGAGTTTTGTATCTAAGAGCTTATAACTGCTTCCCCTGGAAATACAATTCTATAGGATTACAAAGAGATACCATATCCATTACAGAGAAGAAAAAAGACAAATATATTTATCCACTGCTAAATATTAAATTCCTTAGATGAAAGGCCTAAATACACAGGTTATAAAAGGACCTTTGAAGGCTAGGATGTTGAGAGATTCCAAAAGAAGAACAAGGGATCATCAGACCATTATTTACATTAAATTTATAGCCACTTCCCAGTTTTGGCCTTTAATCATCAAAGACTTATTGTGTTTAAGATTCAAGTCGATGGTATACATTCAACCCAATTTCCCTGCCACTGTTTGCAGACAGAAGTTCGCATTTAAGGAAAGGGTTGAGATTTCCTACATCCATATTGGGATGTCAAAACAACAATTCCAGAAAACTCTGTCCTGTTTTAGAATGCACCCTGGGTGCCTCCAGGACAAAGGTTCCACACGGCCCTGATAACACATGCCACAGGAGCTACCCCAAGTTTATCGAGATACAGTAGTCCACCCTGGATGGCGCCTTCTGGAAACCTTCATGACCTTGCAACTGAGAGCTTAACCAAGATCACTGGTTGCCTAACTCGGCCCTTTCGGTCTATATGCTCTATGCTTCCCTTGAGCCTGGTATGAAAGGAGAAAGGAAATAAGTATCCAGCAAGCAGGGAGTTCAAGTCCATCAATGAGCCTATACTTGGGACTAACTGATGGAATCAGTTCAACAGTCTCTGGAGTGGACTGGAGGTGGCCAGGCAGGAGAGAGAGTATTCCAAGGAGAGAAACAATGCAGTTAAGGCTCTAAGGATCAGCTCTGCCTAAAACAGGCCTGACAGGAGTAACAGGCCTGTGTTAATGAGTAGTTAGATGCTGGCAGAAGCCTGTAGTCAGCTGTCTTGCAGCCCGGCCAGTTGTTAAAATATTGCAATACTGCTGTATCGGTTGTTAAATATTTTGAACAAATGCCCCAGACACCAGGTTGCACTAAGTCCTGAAAATGAGGCAGGGCAGCTTTGATTTGCACTGGCAAGTAAATAGTGTACCATGACATCTCAAAGGGACCTAAACAGAGGAATGTGATGGAAAAGGTGTTCCAGGGGAGTCCTATCGGGTGGCAGTTGGTCTTTTCTGCCTTATCTCACCAGGAAGAAGAGAGGAGAGGAATTTCATAATCTTGTGCTGGCTTAGGTGAAAGTTGTTTATTCCACCAGTAATTCATGAGAAGTAACTGGCTGGCAACTTCAGGACAAACTCTGTTTAAAATGTAGACATGGATAGTCCAGCCTCACCTATCTTTGCATTCCCAGACTAAAATGACCAAGGCTTTTGAAGATTTCCTGTCAAATATGCACAGACTCTCATGAACCCACTCATTTCTTGGAAAGTATTCTTTTCTTCTTTTTCTTTATGTGTGTGTATATATATACATACATACATATATTTAGTCTTTACTATAGATAAATGTACTTGATAGATACAAAAAGAGAAAAAGAGAGAGAGTGAGAAAGTAAGAAATCACTCCCAGGGAGTGGCCTTCTCTTCCATTCTCCTCTTAGAATTTTAAGCATACTCACATACACACTTGGCCTGTTTTTCAAGCTGCTGGGTTTGGGACTAGAGCCACAGAGTCAGCCATGTGCTGTCCAGTCACCTTAACCTCCATGCCACCCGGCTGATCCTGAAAGTCCACTTAAGTTTCATGTGTCTCCCTTCCTCAGAGCATGAACACTGATAAGGCACATGGACACATAAAATTAGGATGGAGAAGTGTCCATTAGATTTGGCTCTTGGAGAAAACCATTGGCGTCTGAGCAATGGCAGGTTTGAGTCCTGTGGGCGGTGTGGGTGGAGACCACATGCTCAGGAACAAGGAATAATCTTGAGCTGATGGAGTGTACACAGCCTCTTCAAAAAGCCTGGTCAGGAAGAAGAGGACAGTGATAGGCCTAGAGCCAAAGGCAGCTACAAAAAGAAATGGGGAATCCTTCATAGAAGTTAGGCTTGGGATCAGCAGTTAGTGTAATAGCTATGTCGCTGGACTTCCATGTAGTCGACAGTGGTTCGAGTCCTGAACCTGGTGGCTTAAAACTCACACCGGGCATGTGTGCGTGCGTGCCCAAGATCCCAAGGGGAGTATGCAGGAGAAGGGATTGCGGCATGGCCATCCCCCCTGGGAGGGTGATTTCTCACTTTTTATCTGTCTCTCTCTGTCTGGTGAGTACATGCACCCTATAGCAAAAACCTCTCAAAAAAAATAAATAAATAAAAAAGTATTTTTGTCATAGAATTCTTGAAGACAATGACAAGTGTTAACACACTATTGACAGTCATTACTGAATTTATCATTATGAAAGCCTATTTTTTTTTAGTAACTAATGAATTATCTTTAAAAATCTACATATATATACACATATACATACATACATATTAGGTTGTTGAAAAGTCATGAGGCATTTTTGTATAGAAAAATACCTCATGACTTTCCCACCAACCTAATGTGTATGTATATGTGTGTATGTGTGTGTGTGTGTGGATGTGTGTATTGCTTAATATTAATAACAACAACATTGACTAAGCAGCCACATATGGCAAACACCATGATACTATTCCCTGAGCTAAGCCTATCTCTATGAGGCAAACATTCTTTTCTCTTTTCTTTAGAGAGGTTTTTGCTATAGGGTGTGTATGCTCGCCAGAGAGACGGAGAGAGACAGAGAGACAGAAAGCGAGAAATCACCCCCCAGAGGGAAGGCCATGCCATACACCCTTCTCTATTCTCCTCTCACAATTTTGGGCACACATGCACATGCACAAGCTGCCGGGTCAAAGACGTAAACTTTGGTTATGCATGTGGGAGTCCAGCGACATAACCATTATGCCATCTGCTGGTCCGGAGGCAAGCATTCTTACTACCATTCTATAGTTGATTCTGAAGCTCATAGGGATTGATAAATAGGCCCCAAGTCACACAGTCAGTTAGTGGCAGAACCCAGCTTTGAATCCAGATCTGTGGAAGAGGTGGGCTTTACCTATATTGAGGAATTAAAATTAGGTTTAGGAACCAGAAGTTGTTGTAATGGCTATGTTGCTGGACTCCCATGTAGTTGACCGCAGTTCAATTCCCGGATCTGATGGCTTAAACTCACGCCAAATGCATGTGCACATTCTCAAGATCCCAAGAAGAGAATGGAAGAGAGGGGATTGGAGCGTGGCCATCTCCCCTGGGGGGTGATATCTCACTTTCTATCTCTCTGTCTCTCTGTCTTTCTGGCAAGCACATGTGCCCTATAACAAAAACCTCACACACACACACACACACACACACACACACACAAATAGGTTTAAATAACAAACTTTTAGGCAACTTGGTCAAGAAAACATGTAAAAAAGTTGTTACTTAAATCCAGAATGTATTTCTTAAAAGGAACACTAATGTCTCTTATTGTTATTACCCATAACAAGCCCACACTGCTATTTTTCTGAAGTTCTAAATAAAACAATAAACAATTCCATTCTCTCCAGTTGAACTAAGTGTTCTCCTGTGTCTGAATGCATTTGGATGAAGATCAGAAAAGGCCCTGAGCTTAAAGACCTTCAGGAAACATCCACTTGTTGTCAAACCAGGAGGCTGTCCTTTGAAGTCTCTCCCCACAGCTCTGCTTAGGTAAGATGTTTTTCCACCTAGGATAATGACTCATTCAGATTGGCTATTAGAAGAGAAAGCAACAAACCACCACAAACCTGTATATCTGCTAGGATTTGTGGGTTGTTGCTTTTTTTTTTTTTTTTAGGTTAGTTTGTTTTAAACTCTGTTCATTACCTGGATCCACATCAGAAGAGCAAGGAAAAGAAAGGAATTCCACAGAACTGAAAGCCTCGCTGTTGGGCTCCTGGCTAGGTCTCTGCAGCACATAATCTCTTATGTCATTCGTTGATGGCAGGTCCAAAACATTGCTCTCCTCTGACTGGCTGCCTGGAGTGTTTTCCTGGGTCGCCATAGTACTGCCGTGGAGGAAAAAAAAAAAAAAAACGCAATCAATACAAAAGACACTACCTAGCAGGAACTTTCATTAGAGCCATAACTTAAGGAATCTTGAAGAGCAAACAACAGTAAAACCAGAATAATCTACTTTCCCATTATTAATGGTCTTGTCTTTACTTTAAACTTAGTATTTGTCTACCATGTTTTCTTTTTCTTTTTTTTTGGAGAGGTTTTTGCCATAGGGCACGTGCGCTCTCCAGACAGACAGAGAGAGACAGAAAGTGAGAAATCAGCCCGAGGGAGGATGGCCACGCCACAAGCCCTTCTCCTCCATTCTCTTCTTGGGATCTTGGGCATGCACACACACGCGCCCGGCGTGAGTTTTAAGGCACCAGGTCTGGGACTTGAACCACGGTTGACTACATGGGAGTCCAGCGACATAGCCATTACACTAACTGCTGGTCCCTACCATGTTTTCTTCATCATGAGAAAGAAATACTTTCAGCAGAAAGAAACCATTATTGGGACCAACAGATGGTGTAATGGTTTTGTCACTGGATCCAGCCCTGTCTATCTCTGTGAATTAACTGAGAAGCTGGGGAGATCCTGGACCCTCTGCTATCTTCTGCCTCTTGAGTTGCTGTCATCATAAGTCTTATTATAAATGGCACCAAGTGTCAGAAGCACTATAGGCCACCATGAGCCACACAGAGGAGTGACGCAGTCAGATTTGATTTGCAGGCAGCTGGATAGCAGGTGGTTTTGCAGGGTTTAAGCCTTGTGGCAGGCAATCTCATCAACATCAAGACTTTACTCACCTGCAGTAGTCCATGTGAGACAGGAAGAACACATAAACCAGATCAGGGCCCTGTGGGTCAAGAGTAGAGGAGAAATTAAGAATATATTTAGGGGTACCGATAGATGGCATAATAGTTACATCACTGGACTCCCACGTAGTCGACTCTGGTTCAAGTGCCAGACTCGGCAGCTTGAAACTCACACTGGGCACACGTGCATGCGTGGCCAAAACCCCAAGAGGACAATGGAGGAGAAGGGAATGTGGTATGGCCTGGGGGATGATTTCTCACTTTCTGTCTGTCTCTCTCTGTCTCTCTAGCAAAAGCACATGCCCTATAGCAAAAAATCTCTTAAAAAATAAAAAGAATATATTTAGGGGCCCAGTCATTGTGGCATATGCAGCAGGGCTAAACAACACTGAAGCCACATGAGAAGGCCCCAGGTTCAGACCCTGGGATGACAAGAACATCCTGAGCACAGCCATCATCCTGGCTGGCTGGACGGCTGGAGGATCATATGTGGTGAGACGCTGTCAAGAGTACATCTCTCTCTCTCTCTCTCTCTCACTTTAACTCTCTCATAAAATAAATAAGCTCTTTTTTTTTTTTGAGAGGTTTTCGCTATAGGGCATGTGCGCTCACCAGACAGACAGAGAGAGACAGAGAGACAGAAAGCGAGAAATCACCCCCCAGAGGGATGGTCACGCCGCAATCCCTTCTCCTCCATTCTCCTCTTGGGATCTTGGGCACGCACACACACGCGCCCGGCGTGAGTTTTAAGCCACCGGGTCCGGGACGCGAACCGCGGTCGACTACGTGGGAATCCAGCGACATAGCCATTACGCTAACTGCTGGTTCCCAATAAGCTCTTTTTAATAAAGAACATATTAAGGAACTGTACGAGTAAAACTTAATAACCAAATGGAGAAAGATTAAGGAAGAGCTGAGCATCAACAAGGAGAGGCAGTTTTGGCGACTGGGCTGTATTATTAACTGAGTAAGAGAAGACAGAAGAAGCAATAGGTTTGAGAGAAGTCAATATTCCAAGTTCCAGAATACTAGGCAGCTTTTAAAATGATAGTCAGAACTTCAGTGATCTCAAAGACATATGTTCGGGGACTAGCAGTTAGCGTAATGGCTAAGTCGCTAGACTCCAATGGAGTTGACTGCAGTTCGCGTCCCAGACCTAGTGACTTAAACTCACGCCAGGCGCGTGTGCGTGCGTGCCCAAGATCCCGAGAGGAGAATGAAGGAGAAGGGATTGTGGCATGGCCATCCCCCCTGCAGGGGGTGGGGGGTGATTTCTCTCTGTCTCTCTCTGTCTTTCTAGCAAGCATATGCACCCTATAGCAAAAACCTCTCCAAAGAAAAAAAAAGAGAGAAAGAGAGACAGAGAGAGAGAGAGAAGGAGAGGAGAGAAAGAGAGAGAGAAAGAAGAAAGAAAGAAAGAAAGAAAGAAAGAAAGAAAGAAAGAAAGAAAGAAAGAAAGAAAGAAAGAAAGAAAGAAAGAAAAGACATATGTTTGAATGAAAAAAGCAGTATCAGTGCCAGCCGGTGGCATGGTGGTTAAGTCAGCTGGATCCCACATGGCTGACTATGCAGTTCAAGTTCCAGATTCAGTGGTTTGAAAAACGTGTACATGCTTGCCCCAAATCCTGAAAGGAGAAATTATTACAGTGAGGCCAGATCCCCAGTGGCTGCTTTCTTTCTTTCTCTCTCACATGAGTACATGTGCCTTACAGCAAAAAAAATTTTTAGATAAAGAAGCAATTGCAGGAACTAGCAGTTAGCGTAATGGCTATGTCACTGGACTCCCACGTAGTCGACCACGGTTCGCGTCCCGGACCCGGTGGCATAAAACTCACGCCGGGCGTGTGTGCGTGCGTGCCCAAGATCCCGAGAGGAGAATGGAGGAGAAGGGATTGCGGCGTGACCATCCCCCCTGGGGGGTGATTTCTCGCTTTCTGTCTCTATGTCTTCTCTCTGACTGTCTGGCGAGCGCACGCGCCCTGTAGCAAAATCTCTCCAAAAAAAAAAGAAGCAATTTCAGGAAAACATGAGCTGCATATAATAAGTGGTTTACACGTATCAAGGGCTTGTTATATGCCAGGCACTGTGCTAAGAGTTTCGCCTGCAATAACCCTGTGAGGCAGGTGATCCTATCATCACCCCCATTTACGGTCAGACCCAGGCAGAGAGAAGTAAAATAAGTTACCCAAAGAAACACATCTAGAAGTCAGCCAAGCTAGATTGAACCCAGCTCCAAGTCCTCCCAGCCTTCTGTGTTTGCAAAAGCCTCGATGCTGCAGCCCTAAGCTACCACCCAATGAGGCAAAGACAGGAAGCACATAAAAACAGAGGCTTGGCAAGATCCTTGTTTGAGGACGCTCGGTCACATGCTGTTGTGGATATTCGCTCAGGCAGAGTAAGCCAAGATATCAGCTGATTGCTCCTGGAAGGGGTGCAGTGATCAAGGTTCCCAAAGAAATAAGAACATCCTGTTTTTTCACACGTGCTATATTAAGTCTGGTTTCAGCAAACACTTGGATAGCAGCACCCATGGCTCCTCCTCCCCCCTCCTGTTACCTAATACTCAGACCTAAAGGCTTCCAAAAGGGAACAGATCAGTCAATGAATGATAATCAGTATATCCTGCCTGCCTGCCTGCCTATGAAGGTGCCTTGAAACCAATGATTAGCTGAGTAGCATTACTGATATGGAAAGAATCCTTTTCTTTTCTTTTTTTTTTTTTTTTTGAGAGGTTTTCACTATAGGGCGAGTGCGCTCACCAGAAAGAGAGACAGAAAGCAAGAAATCCCCCCCAGGAGGGATGGCCACGCCACAATCCCTTTCTCCTCCATTCTCCTCTTGGGATCTTGGGCACACAAGCACATGCGCCTGGCGTGAGTTTAAGCCACCAGGACTCAAACTGCAGTCAACTACATGGGAGTCCAGCAACATAGCCATTACACCAACTGCTGGTCCCAAGAATCCTGTTTGTTTTTTCTTTGGAGAGGTTTTCTTTTGTGCTATAGGGCGCGTGCGCTCTCCAGAGAGACAGAGAGACAGAACACGAGAAATCACGCAGGAGGGATGGCCACACCGCAATCCCTACTCCTCCATTCTCCTCTTGGGATCTTGGGCACACAAGCACATGCGCCTGGCGTGAGTTTAAGCCACCAGGTCTGGGACTTGAACCATAGTCAACTACATGGGAGTCCAGTAGAGTAACCGATATGTCATCTGCTGGTCCCAAAAGAATCCTTTCTGAAAACAAAGTACGCGTTAATGTAATAAGTACCTTTGCTCTGCTTTAAGAGTGACTTAGATTGGGGCCAGCAGGTGGTGTGGTGGATAAGGGCGCTGGATTCCCACATGGCTGATTATGGCTCGAGTTCCAGACCTCGAGGCTTGCTTTCTCACTTTCCCTTTCTCTCTCTCTTTCTCTGGTCAAATTAAAAAATAACAATAACAAATGGAATTACATACATCTTTTTTTTAAAAAAATGACTTGTATTAAATACTGAATATATTCCGAAGTCAGCATGAGACCAAAAAAAAAAAAAAAAAAGCCTACTGAAAGGCAGAATCCTTTTTATTACAATATATTTGTACATACAAAATACATTATTTGGGATTCAGTTTGTACCAGAGAGGAACTAGCAGGATGGTGTGGTGGGTAAGGCGCTAAACTCTCATATGGCCAAACACAGTGCAGGTCCTGGACCTGGTGGCTTGAAACTCATGCTGGGCAGGCGTGCATGTGTGCTCAAAATCCCAGGAAGAGAATGTAGGAGAAGGGACTGCAATGTGGCCATACCCTGCTGAGGAATGATTTCTCACTTTACCTCTCTCTCCCTTTCTCTGTCTCTCTTCAAGCACATCCACCCTATGGCATTAAAAAAAAAAAAAATACTTAAGATAAAACCCTACTCATTATGACATCAAACAACCTGAGCAACCTAGCAAGCTAATGCAAGGATTATCTTTTGCCCCAAAACTTTTTTTTATTTTTTTAATTGCAAATTGGTGAATCTGAAAAATGTTATTTGAGAATTCTTTGTATTATTCTTGCAACTTTGCAAAGGTATTAAATTATATCAAAATTGAAAGTTCTGGGGCCAGCAGGTGGCATGGTGTTTAAAGGGGCTAGATTCCCACATGGCCAACTGCAGTTCGAGTCTAGACCTGGCAGCCTGCTTTCTCCCTTTCCCTTTCTTTCTCTTTCTGTCTCTCTCTGATCAAATTTTTTAAAAATAATAATAAATGGAACTAAATAAATAAATAATTCTTTTTTTTAGAGAATGAAAAGTTCTCAAGAGAGAAATATGGGGACCAGCAGTTAACGTAATGGCTACGTTGCTAAACTCCCATGTAGTCGATCGCAGTTCAAGTCCTGGACCCGGTGGCTTAAAACTCACGTCGGGTGCATGTGCCCAAGATCCAGAGAAGAAAATGGAGGAGAAGGGGAGGAGAAGGGATTGTGGTGTGGCCATCCCCCCTGAGGGGTGATTTCTCGCTTTCTCTCTCTCTGTCTCACTCTGTCTCTCTGGTGAGCACATGTGCCCTGTAGCAAAACCCTCTCCCCCCCCCAAAAAAAAAGAGAGAGAAACATGAAAATGCCCTTGACACATGCTATCCCCACAGCTGGACTCCTCTCTTTCAAACTGCTTACAATACCCTACATTGGCTTATTTCTTCAGCTCCACTAGCTCTATGACTCTATGACATGACTTCCAGAAACTGCTGCTCTGACATTCCTTCTCTTCAAGAAGCCACTCCCAGATTGTCCTCTAGCTTCGTTGCCTGTTCTTATTTTCTATCTCTAATTGTACCTTCTTGAAGTTTAGCCAAAACCTCTCTTCTTTCCTTTCCTCCTCTGAGACATTAACTGCCACCCAGTCGTCTCTCTCTAACTCAGATGCCCCAGCCTCAGCTGGTACGTCCGCGCCCTGGCTTCCCTGTTTCTGACAACGCTCTGCTCCAAGTTCTCCACTAAGCCCTGCATCCTCCTGCTGTACTTGCCTGAACTCCACCAGAAGTTCATGTCCCTCTCCTGAATAACTTCTGAAAACAGGAGGAGCACTTCCCAATTCACTCTATCATCCAGTATTACTCTGCTAACAAAACCGAATAAAGATATCACGAGAAACTATAGACCAATGTTACAAACATGGACACAAAAATCAACAGAATACTAGCAAATCAAAACCAGCAATATATAAAAAGGCTTATACTCCATGACTAAGTGGTCTAATCCCAGAAATTCAAAGTTGTTTTCACATTGAAAAACCAATCAACAGGGGCTCTCAGGTGGTGTGGTGGTTAAGGCCAGTGGACTCTCAAATGCCCAACCATGGTTCAAGTCCAGGACCTGGCAGCTTGCTTTCTCACTTTTTTTTCCTCTCTCTCTTCCCCTCTCTGGTCAAATAGAAAGAAACAAAGAAAGAAAAAGAGAGAGAAAGAAAGAGAAAAAGAATGCAACTTCAATAAAATAATTATTATTATTTTGGGGTTTTTTTGAGAGGTTTTTGCTATAGGGCATGTGAGCTTGCCAGACAGACAGAGAGAGACAGAGAGATAGAAAGCGAGAAATCACCCCCTAGAGGGGATGGCCACACCGCAATCCCTTCTCCTCCATTCTCCTCTCGGGATCTTGGGCAGGCACGCACATGCGCCCAGCGTGAATTTAAGCCACCGGGTCCGGGACTCGAACCACGGTCGACTACGTGGGAGTCCAGCGACATAGCCATTACGCTAACTGCTGGTCCCAGTAAAATAATTCTTTAAAATAATTTAAAAATTAAAAAATATAATCAAGATAACACACTATACTAAAAGAATTAATAACAAAAATTACAACACACACATACACACACACACACACACACACACACACACACACACACACAAGCTTTTGACAAAGTCAAACATCCTGATCCTTTCATGATCAAAATGTTCAACAAACTTGGATTAGAAAGAAATTCCTCAAACTGATAAAAGGCACTTTTGAAAAACCCACAGCTAGCATTATACATCAAGGGAAAAAACTGAATACTTTTCCCTTAAGATCAGAAACAACGTAAAGATGTCTGTTTTTATCACATCCATTCAGCACTGTACTGAAAGCTTGAGCCAGGACTCTGAGGCAACAAAATGAAATAGAAGGCATTTAGATTGAAAAGAGAGCAGTAAAACTGGCTCCAAGGAACAGAAGACGTATCTTATGTATAGAAAAATCCTAAGGAATCCACTAAAATATAATACTAATAGAACTCATAGGTAAATTAAACAGGTAACAGAACAAGATCAATATAAAAAAATCAGTTTTACTTACGTATACCACTAACCCAAAAGTAAAAATTAAGGCCAGCAGGTGGTGTGGAGGTTAAGGTGCTGGATTCCACATGGATGACTCCACAGTTCACGACTCAGACTTGGCAGCTTGATAAACACACCAGGCACAAGTACAAGAAAATAATGGAGAAAGATTGCTGTATGGCCATCCCCCTAGGAGGTGATTTCTCATTTCCCCCCTCTGTTTTTCTGTCTCTCTCCAATGAGCACACTCGCCCTATGGCAAAAGTCTAAACCAAAACCAGAAATAAATTTTTAAAAAATTAAAAGCATAAGTTCATGTATAACGACATAAAAAGAATAAAAATACTTAAGAGAACATTATAGTATAAGACACATAAACTGAAAACTACAAAAGAATGTTGGAAAAAATGGAAACACTACAGAGGCTGATGCTGTGGCCTCGTGGTTCAGGGAGCCTGATCCCAAATGGCTCAAATCCCACCCCGATGCTGAGTGCACGTGCATGTGTGCCCCCAAATCCCGACAGGATAGAAAGATGGAGAAGGGATTGCAGTGTGACCACACCCCATTGGAAGGTACTTTCTCTCTCTCCCTCTGTCTCTCTTTGGTGAGTGTATGTGCTCTCTGGCAATTAAAACAAAAAGAAGAAAGCTAAAGAAATGGAAAGACAACCCATGTTCACGAATCAGAAGACTGGGCCAATATGTGGCACTGTGGTTAAGGCACTGGATTCCCACACGGCTGACCGTGGTTCAAGTTCCAGACCTGGCAGCTTGAAACTCACACCAGGTGTATGTGCGTGCATGCCCAAAATCCCAAGAGAAGGGACTGTGGTATAGCAATGCCTCCTGGGGGTGATTTCTCCTTTCTATCTCTGTGTCTCTGGTAAGTGCATGTGCCCTTTAGCAAAAAAAAAACTCTATAAAAAAAGAAAGAAAGAAAGAAAAGAAAAGAATCAGAAGATTTAAATTTATTTATTTGCCATAGGGCATGCCAGCTTGCTGGAGAGAGACAGACAGATACAGAGAGAAGGAAAGAGAGAAATCACCCTCCCGGTGGGGTGGCCACGCCACATTCCCAATCCCTTCTCCTCCATTCTCCTCTTGAAATTTTGGGCATGCATGCACACACACCCAACGTGATTTTCAAGCCACTGAGTCTGAGACTTGAACCACAGTCAGTCACGTGGGAGTCTAGCACCTCAACCACTACGCCACCTGCTAGCCCAGATTTAAAATTTCCTAGAGACAACAGGTGGCATAACGGTTAAGGCGCTAGACTCCCACATGGCTGACTGTGGTTCAAGTACTGCTCCTGGAGGTTTGCTTTCTTTCGCTCTCTCTTTCTCTCTCCCTCTCCTCTTTCTCTGTTTCTCTATCATGAGCACATGTGCCCTGTAGCAAATTTAAAAAATAATAATAGTAGTGATAAATAAAATGTTTTTAAAAGAACAATAAATTTTTTTAGAGGTTTTTGCTATAGGGCATGTGTACTCGCCAGAAAGACAGAGAGACAGAGAGAGAGAGAGAAAGCGAGAAATTACCCCCCAGAGGGGATGGCCACGCCACAATCCCTTCTCCTCCATTCTCCTCTCGCGATCTTAGGCACGCACACACACACCCATTGTGAGTTTAAGCCACCGGGTCCAGGACTCGAACCAAGGTCGACTACATGGGAGTCCAGCGACATAGTCATTACGCCAACTGTTGGTCCCAAGAACAATAAAGATTTTTAATGCTTGAGGATACATACATGTGTTCGAGGGGTGAGGAGTCCGTGCAAGAACCACACCCTCACACACGCAATGAAACACGGTCACGATTCAATCCTATTTTTTCCAATTGTTCATCCCATCAGGATGCAGGGCATATGTGTGCACACTTCTGGGACATTTTTCAAGCCACTAGGGCTGGGATTCAAACCCCAGTTGGCCATGTAGAATCTGGCTTTTGTGTAGCATTTAAGTGCTGCACTACAAGGTCAGCCCAGAAGGATTCATATTCTAAAATAGCAATATTCCCAAACCGATCTAAAGATCAATGCCAGATGGCTTTCTTTAAAGATAAGCACAAAACTGTTCCAAAAATGTATACGGAAATAAGGAACCTAGAAGAGCCAAAACAATCTAGAAAAAGAAGTACGAATTTGGAGAACTCATTTTTCCAGTTTTGAAAGTGACTACAAGAGGACAGGCAGTGGCACAATGGTAACAGCTGGGCCCGCATAGGAAAGGTCCTCCGTTCTCTTCTCGGGTCCTCCTGAGGATATCGGGCATGACTCTGACCTGGGCCAGCAGAGACTGGGAGTGGATCACACCTTAAGAACTCTGGTAAGAGTGCCCCCCTCTCTCTCTCTCTCTAAAGAAATAAACTTTTAAAAAATACCAAACTATAAAACCATAGTAATCAAGATTGTATGTAGCCCTGACAGAAGGTTAACTACTTGGCTCTATGGAAAAGAATTACAAGTCCCAAAGTAAAGTTTTGCATTTTTTTAAAGAATTATTTATTTTTATTTATTCATTCGTTCATTTTAATTTGATCAGAGAGAAAAGAGAAAGAAAGAGAGAAAATGAGAAAGCAAGCCACGAGGTCCAGGACTCGAACCACGATTGGCCATGAGGGAGTGTTGAGCGTCTTAACAACCATGATACCTGCTGGTCCCAAGTTTTGCATTTTTTAAAAATTATTTTATTAATTTTACGTATTATTATTATTATTTTAATTTGCCATAGGACACATGCGCTAACCAACAAAAGAGAGAGAGAGAGAAATTGAGAAAGCAACCCAGGACTGGAACTGTAGTCAGCCATGTGAGAGTAGTGCCTTAACCACCACGACACCTGCCAACCTCCAAATCTTGCATTTATGATCAATTGATTTCCCACAGAATAGCAAGACAAATAAATCATTGGGAGAAAAGACAAGTCTTTTCAAAAAAAATATATAATTATGCAGGGACTTTGGAAAACAGTTTGGCAGTTCCTCAAAATCTTAAACATAGATATACTTTGACCTGGCAAGCCCAGTCTTAGATGTATGCTCAAGAGAAATTTAAAACACATATTATGGGGCCAACAGTTGGCATAATGGCTATGTCCTCCAAATCTTGCATTTATGATCAATTGATTTCCCACAGAATAGCAAGACAAATAAATCATTGGGAGAAAAGACAAGTCTTTTCAAAAAAAATATATAATTATGCAGGGACTTTGGAAAACAGTTTGGCAGTTCCTCAAAATCTTAAACATAGATATACTTTGACCTGGCAAGCCCAGTCTTAGATGTATGCTCAAGAGAAATTTAAAACACATATTATGGGGCCAACAGTTGGCATAATGGCTATGTCACTAGAGTACATAATCAACCGCGGTTCAAGTCCTGGACCTGGTGGCTTAAACTCACGCGAGGTGCGTGTGTGTGCGTGCCCAAGATCCCGAGAAGAGAATGGAGGAGAAAGGTTTGCGGTGTGGCCATGCAGTGATTTCTCGCTTTCTGTCTCTGTCTCTCTCTGCCTTTATGGCAAGCACACGCGCCCTATAGGAAAAACCTCTAAAATAAAAAAAAAACATATCCACACAGTAACTTGACACAAATGTTCATAGCTGCTTTATTCATAATAGCCAAAAAAAGTAATCCAAATCTTCATCAATGATTAGCAAAGAAAACGTGATGTATGGCTACAAGGGAATATTTCTCAGCAATAAACGAAATGAAGTTCTGATACCTGTTAGAGCAAAGACAAGCTCTGAAAACATACTCAGTGAAAGAAGCCAGTCATACACTGAGTCCTATCCAGATTGGCAAAACCATAGAGGCAGAAAGCAGACTAGTCATGGCCTAGGACCTGGGAGCTGGGAGGCGGAGGTCGGTCGTGGAGAACGGCAGGTGACTGCCACTGGATACAGGGCTGTCCTTAGGGGTGCTAAGCTCAGGTCGTGGTGCTGGACATACAATTCTGTAAGCACGCCAAAAAACAAAACCTCCACTGAATTTTATACTATAAATGACTGATGGGTACAATATAAGACAAAATTTCTCCAAAATATCCGTTAAAAAAATTAGAAACTAAGATTATCCGGACCTACTGCCGGCAAATGAGAGCGTTTCCCCAAAACCCAGGCTACGGAGCCCGCGGAGGCCGCGTGCTAGAGCAGAAGGGGGCGGGGGCCAGCGGGAAACGTGCCAGCGGGAGCGCCATAACTTCCCGATTGCGACAGACGACTGGATGCGTTGTTGTGACCCGCTCCGTTATCCCTTCCCAAGGAGCTCGGTATCTACCGGGAAAACTGGTCCCCAAAGGCCACCAGGCTCCCGTAATACTCACCGCCCAGCAACAGCAAGAGCCCGGAACCCGGATGCGGGGGCGCCATCTTTATTCTGGGCAAAGAGAAGTTCGAAAGGAAATCACTGGAACGGTGATTGCCACGGTCAGGCAAGGGCAATACAAGGCAGCCGCGGCCATCTTGACTGAGGGCAGCCACCCTGGGAATGAACCTCGCTCTTAGCTAGTTGTCACGATTTCTAGAGGAGGCTAATGCATTAATGACGTTGGCAAACACTAAGGGCACAGGAAAAATATTTTTTTAATTTCAATGTTTGAATATCTACAGGAAAAAACGAAAATTAGGGAGCCAGCAGGTGGCGTAATGGTTAAGGCCCTGGTCTCCCATATGGCAAGCTGTGGGTCCAGTCCTGGCCTAGACCTGGCGACTTGAAGTTCACATAGGCACGTGTGCGTGAGTGCCCCAAATCCCGGAGGGTTGGGGGTTGGGGGTTGAGGGTTGGGGGGCTGGGAGGGGAGTGATTTCTCACTGTCTCTCTGCCTCTCCCCAGCGAGCATACCTGTACTACAGCAAAAATCTTTTAAAAATATATAAAAATTAGACATTAATGGAACCAGCAGTTAGCGTAATGGCTATGTTGCTGGACTCCCATGTAGTCGGCCGCGGTTCGAGTCCTGGACCTGGTGGCTTAAAACTCATGCCGGGCGTGTGTGCGTGCATGTGCCCAAGATCCCAAGAGGAGAATGGAGGAGAAGGGATTACAGTGTGGCCATCCCCCTGGGGGGTGATTTCTCGCTTTTTGTCTCTTTCTTTCTGGCAAGCACACGTGCCAGCGCACTGCCCTATAGCAAAAACCTCTCCAAAAAAAAGAAAATAGAAATTAACATAAAGGATGAAAATATTTTAATAATGCATGGAAGTAGCTACATACAATTGCCAGAATTATAGAACCAGAGGGAAAAAAAACTATGAAAATATGAAATTACTACACGTTTAACTTACAGAGCTCAAATTTGCATTTTTAAGGGGTTTTTTTTTTGGGGGGGGTGTTATAGGGTGAGTGCACTCATCTGAAAGAGAGAAAGAGAAATCACCCAACTTCCCTTATTCTTCCACCTCCCCCCAAGTGGGGATGGCCACCCTGCAATACCTTCTCTATTCTCTCCAGATTTTGGGCATACATGAAAACATGCCTAGCATGATTTTTCAAGCCACCAGGTCCAGGACTGTGGAGTTAGCCATGTGGGATACAACGCCTTAGCCACCATGCAATCTGCTGGCCTCTAATTGGCTTTTATTGTAATTCTAGAATCAGGCAACTATGAACTGAGCAAAGGAGATTGGCTTTACAGGCAGAAAATGCTGAGGAAAGCAGAAACAGAACAAAAAGTGAACTGGTGGCTTCAAAGTTATGTTCCTTTAGGATTAAAACAGACAAGATATCTTCATCACACTAATTTTAGACGGATTGCCCATTCTGTGAAAACTGGTTCAGTTTCAAAGTTTAGTTGGATTATGTGACACTTAGCACAAGTGACTCCATTCTTGTTTGGTCTGGTCTGTGAGAGCCTAGTGCAGGAGGCTAGCCTAAAACAACTGGCCTTGGGGACCAGCAGATGGTATAATTGCTGGACTGCCACAAGTCCTACCACAGTTTGAGTCCCGACCTAGTAACTTGGCACTCATGTTGGGCACATATGCGTGTGAGCCCAAAATCCCAGGAGGAGAATGGAAGAGAAGGGATTGTGTGTGTGGTCTCTCTGGCAAGAGCACTTGCCCTATAACGAAAACTCTCTCTCAAAAAAAAAAAAAGGAATTTATATTAAGAATGCAAGAGGCCTGTTTGTATTCATCCCAACATCTTTCTCTAAAAATGCTACCATTTTGTTTGGAACAGTCTTCCAGCATTTTCCTATCAAGGATCACATGTTACTAGTGGGGAAGGCAGTTCGTTACCCACTGCACATGAATGCCAATCACCATACTACCAAATCTTAAGAAAGTTTTTATTTTTTAAATAACTGTGCATTTAATTATTTTTATTACTATTATTACTTTTTAAAAATTTGCAATAGGGCACATGCACTCACAAGAGGGAGAGAAAATGAGAAAGCAAGCCACTGGGTCTAGGACACAGTCAGTCATGTGGGGGTCCAGTGCCTTAACCACCACACCACCTGGGGGCCCTCAAGACAAGAAAGCATTTTATTGCAGGCTGTCCGTGACTTAGTTGGCAAGGAGGCAGAAGTGTTACAGGTCTAGCAGTAGAGTTCCTGTCTCAAATCTACCTTCCCAGCATAATAGTAAGAAGAAGGCTGGGTAGGCTGGGTCTTTTACAGAGGAATAGATCCACCCCACACTCCCATTGGCCCACTTTTATGTAAATGAAGGATTAAAATGGGTTCTGTTCTGATTGGTCATTCTGATGCAGCCAGCATTTTCATTCCTTTCCCCCACTGGGGATCAGCTTAGGTCAGCTTGATGCTTCATTTTGGGCTTTTTTTTTTTTTTTTTTTTTAATTGACAAAGGGCACTGGCTAGAGAGAGTAAGAGAAAAGAACTCCCAGTGGGATGGGATCGTGGCACAGTCCCCTCTTTATTTCTCCATTCTTTGAGGATTCAGGGACTGCATGCAGCTGCACCCAACTTGATTTCAAACCACCAGGGCCAGAATTCAAACTATGGTGGTCTCTATAGCATCTGGCTTTCTTAACCACTAGGGCACAGGGCCAGCCCTTGATGCTTCCTTTTAAAGATCTTACTGGGGTCAGTAGGTAGTGTGGTGGTTAGGACACTGGACTCCCATATGGCAGACTGTAGTTCCGTGGTTCAAGTCTTGAACCTGGTGGCTTGCTTTCTCAACCCCCGCTCCGTGAATGCTCATGCCCTGTAGCAAATTGAAGAATGATAAAAATGATAAATAAAATTAATCATTATTTAAAACAATTTGTGAAGATCTTACTGGATTCACTCTGTCCTCACTGAATCTTTATGAGTACACTCCACCATTATCTGTCACCTGGAGCACAACAGCTTCATAACTGTCTACTCACCTCCACCATAACCAAATTTATCTTTATCTCTCTCTTTTCTTTCTTTCTTTCTTTTTTTTTTTTTTTTGAAAGATAATTTTGCTATATAGGGCGTGAGCACTCGCTGGAGAAACAGAGAGAGACAGAAAGTGAGACATCACCTCCCAGGAGATGACCACACTGCAATCCCTTCTCCTCCATTCTCCTCTTGAGATTTTGTGCACGCATGTACACACGCCCGGCCTGATTTTTAAGCCATGGGGTATGGAACAAACCATTATGCCATCTGCTGGTCCCTATCTTTTATCTTTGTTATCATAACACTCCACGCCCACAGGCTAAAGCTCAGACTTCTTAACCATACTTAGAGGATATCTGCTCCTTATCTCCCATCACTATTCTTGAATCCTCAGCCTATATACTGACTGTTTTCTTTAAATATTCCATGCTTGCCCTCTCTCACTTTGCACTCTCTCCCCCAAATTTCTCACTTAGACACACTCTTCTTTTCTTTTCTGTGCTCTTTCTCACCTTCAGATGTTAGCTTTAGAACATTTTTCCTCCAGGAACCTTCTCTGACTTGTCAAGTAGAAGTTAGTTGTCCCTCCCAGGAATGCTCACTTTACTCTATTTCCTTTGATTACTAGAAATTATTTTGCCCTTTCTGTTTTTCCCATAAAAAGAGAGAGGAAAAAAAAGTGTCTTCTGGGAAAGACATGACTGTCTTTTCCATGCTATATTCCATGGCCCAGCTCCGTGCTGTTAGATGTACGGATAAGTCTCTTCCCAGCTCTTCCACATCCTGCATTTCTTACCCACATCGCAATCAACTTTTACACCCTCCAAGGAGTCTCAAAGACATGACTTCATGACACGTTCTCAGTGAAACAAACCTTGGACCTGTTTGCCATTGTCACCTTTGGTTTGAAAAACAAGTCACTGTAGAATTCAACTCTCATACTTTTACCTATGGTTTTTCCGTAACAAAGTTTATCTTTTGAATGACTTCCTGGAGCTTATTTCTGAAGTCTCCGGTCTTTGCCATATAGCATTCTCTTTTACCACTCTCAGCGCCCAAGAAATGAAAGCAAATTGAAGTAGGTATTGAAACAAAACATTCACTTTGAAGAGAGGGCAAAATAAAGGGTCTTTCATATTCCAAAAGTACCCATTATTTTGAATTCCCTGCTGCTCGCATTGATTCTATAGCGACAGTATAAACTGAGTTATGTCACGGGCTTCTGAAACTCTTTTTAGTTCATGGTTTAATTTCTGCCATCAGCTAAGCCAGCTACTTCAGCCAAGTCTCTTTCAGCAGAAAAGAAGAGTCATTTGAGTTGAAAGACCAGAATAGCTCTTTTATCTTATCTTTCCTTGGCATTCTGAACCTTGGTCTAATTACCCTCTCACCTGGGGATTTGACTTTAAGAAAGGGGAAAGGAAACGTCACAAAGGTTCAAGGATTAAGTAATTAATGAGTCTCATGACTCAATTATTGCTTTTTCAGTCTTGTAATATTTGAAAGCCATAATTAAGCAGCCAAGGGAAAAATACTAGATAGACCTCAAACTCTTCAGCTAGACTGGGAAGCTCACAGTGGGTGAACTGTGAGTTTTATTTGCCAGTGCACACTCTTCACTTAGAATCTCACTCAGTGACTTCTCCCATATTTATAAAGAGCATAACCTTGGACTGGAAGAACTAAAATTAGTACTAGCACCATGCTAGCTGATGGTAAAGACTAAAAATACGACTTGATGGACATATGATGCTAGCAAGATGAATAATTTCCTGATACCTGGAGTATATGAGCGCTTAGTAAATAATATTAGTTCATGCTGCTGGATATTGAACATGTCTGACCCCTGGCCCAGAGCCACTCTCAACGATCTACATTCAGCACTTGACCTGGACTCAGCAGGCAAGGCTTAAAATTTTGGTCTCTTACTGACTAAATATATAACTAGAGCCATCTAAGGTCTCTGAGCTTTAAGTTTTTATCAGTCAAAAGGGAGTCATAGGGACCAGCAGTTAGCATACTGGCTATGTTGCTGAAACCCCATGTAGTCGACCGAGGTTCGAGTCCCAGACCTCGTGGCTTAAACTCACGCCAGGCACGTGTGCGTGTGTGCCCAAGATCTGGAGAGGAGAATAGAGGAGAAGGGATCGTGGCATGGCCCTCCCCCCTGGGGAGGGGGGTGGTTTCTCACTTTCTATCTCTCTGGCTCCCTGTGTCTTTCTGGAGAGCTCACACGCCCTATAGCAAAAACCTCTCCACAAAAAAAAAGGGGGGGGAGTCATAAAT
>NW_006200713.1:884543-893373 GCF_000334495.1 Tupaia belangeri chinensis
AGAAGGGATTGAGGTGTGGCCATCTCCCCAGGGGGTGATTTCTCGCTTTCTGTTTCTCTGTCTCTCTCTGTCTTTCTGGTGAGTGCATGCACCCTATAGCAAAAACCAATCCAAAAAAAAAAAAATTGTGTTGTACATAGTACATGCATAGACTTTTATCTATAAATTAAAAAGAAAAGGATATTTATAGAAATGCCTCACTATAAGAGATTTGACAGTCATTCAATTGTTTTTTTTTTAATATTCACTTTTTTTTTTTTTAGAGATACATTTTTGCTATAGGATGTGTATTCACCAGAGAAACAGAAGGAGATACAGAGAGATAGAAAGCAAGAAAGCACCCCCCAGCGGAGATGGCCGCACCACAGTCCCTTCTCCTCCATCCTCCTCTTGGGATCTTGGGCACTCAAGCACACACGCCTGGTGTGAGTTTTAAGCCACTGAGTCTGGGACTTGAACCATGGTCGACTATGTGGGAGTCCAGTGACATAACCATTATGCCATCTGCTGGTCCCAATATCCACCTTTTTTTCTTTTTTTGACAAATATTTTTGAGTGATGTTCTCAGAGTCTCACTGCCCAAGCTGAGCAAACACACAGAAGACTTGAAGGATCTTGTCAGTTATTACTATTGGCTTCAGCTAGCTCTGCTAGAAACTTTCAAGTTGTCAAACAATTTTACTATCATCACCTTTAACTTCCTGAAATAAGGTAAAAAGGTAAATCTACCTTTTTATACTCCATGCTACTTAAACCACAGATGAAAATACATCATTTTTAAAAAAATTTTCTAAAGACTGAATGCACTTGCCAGGGAGAGGGGCAGAGAGAGAGAACAAGAAAGCACCCCACCATGGGAATGGTTATGCCACAATCCCTTCCCCTCCATTTCTCCCTCCTTTTTGGATTTCAGGTACACATGCACATTCACACACACCTGATGGGTTTCTCAAGCCACTGGGTCTGCGATTCAAACCACATGGTCAGCCATGTGGGATCCTGCTGCCTTCACCACCAGGCCATGGGCCTACATCACAATTCTTGAATACTGAGTAACTGACTCTCTTCTCCCCTCTACAAACCATGACTTACAGGGAACCTCTGGCATGCAGTGAAGGGATTCCAAATATAAATATGAGTTCCGAAAATTGTCTTGAGCTGTGCACTTCTTTGTTTTCCAGTCCTGGAAATTCTAGTGTATTTCTAAATGTTAGTGATAGGAGGGTCTTTCAAAGCATGATTCAAAATAACCCAGGAAGGCGAAAGACAAGCATGAGGCTCTGACTACACAGAAACGAACGGCACCTTAAACACATTGTGGAACCACATACAAATCAGACAAGGAGCTCATACCCATAGTATGTAAAGAGAGGCGGCAGAGGGGCTGCTGTGGAAAGCTGTCATGTCCAGTCTGTCAGAGAGTACAAGCAAAGTTACAAGGCATTTGCATGAATGTGCATGGAGAAATTGTGGTCAGAATGCAAAGGTTGTCTCTAGAAAGCTGCCCTGGGTAAGACTGGGTTACTATCGAGCCAGCAGGTAACACGGAGATCAAGGTGCTGGATCCCACATGGCCAACGGAGTGTTTCGAGTCCTTGACCTGTGGCTTGCCAGGCATGTATGTGTGGGTGCCCAAAATTCTGAGAGGAGAATGGAGGAGAAGGGATTGCAGCATGGCCATCCCCTGGGGGTGGGGGAGGATTTTTCACCTCTCTCTCTCTCTCTCTCTCTCTGCCTCTGGTGAGCACACATGCCCTATATAAAATATTTCTTAAAATTAAAAATAAAGGGACTGAGACTAGCAGATTGCACAGTGATTACGTTGCTGGACTCCCATGTAGTCGACTACAGTTCCAGTCCCAGACCTGGTGGCTTAAAACTTGCACTGGGCACATGTGTGTGCATGCCCAAAATCCTGAGAGGAGAATGGAGAAGAAGGGACTGTTGCATGGCCATCCTCCCTGGTGGGGTGATTTCTTGCTTTCTGTCTCTCTCTATCTTTCTGGCAAGTACATGCGCCCTGTAGCAAAAATCTCTCAACGCCCCCTTACAAAAAAACACTCAAAAAAAAAAAAAAAAAAAAAAAAAAAAAACCTCTCCAAAAAAGGTTAAAAAATTAAAAATAAAAAAGAATAGATGCTATCATTTTTTACATTATAAATTTCTATTTTTTGTTTTACCATAAACACATATTACTTTTATAATTCAAAACAGTTACAATAAAGCTAATAATGGCTAAGCGTGGAGAAGAGTGTTCTAGACTGTACTAGAGCCATTGATTCCATTAATTTTTTTATCGAATCGTCGTAACAATGCTGTAATTAAGGTGATGTTGTGTATCTTGCTGATGAAGAAACTGACGCCCAGAGAATATCGATAACTTACGGCATAAGTGTTCATAAGTGGTAAAGCTGACTAAAAGATACTAACAAACATGAGCTTAAAGAATACTGTTTTTCCCGGGACCAGCAGTTAGCTTAATGGCTATGTCGCTGGACTCCCACGTAGTCGACCACAGTTCGCGTCCCGGACCCAGTGGCTTAAAACTCACTCCAGGCGCATGTGCATGCGTGCCCAAGATCCTGAGAGGAGAATGGAGGATAAGGGATTGTGGCGTGACCATCCCCCCTGGGGGGTGATTTCTCACTTTCTGTCTCTCTGTCAGTCTGGCGAGCACACGCCCTATGGCAAAAACCTCTCCAAAAAAAGAATGCTGTTTTTCCCAAAGAAATCAGTTACCATTCCCAGCTTTAGAAGTTAAGTTAGGCATGACACCATGGCCTCATGATTAGGGGAGCCAGATTCCAGATGGCTGAGTATGAGGTTCAAATCCCAGCTCCAGCAGCCAGATGCATGTGCAGGAGTGCCCAAAATCCTGACGGGGTGGAGAGATGCAGGAGAAAGGATCACCGTGTGACCATGCCCCGCTGAGAGGTGCTTTCTCCCTCTTCCTTTCTCTGGGGAGTGCACATGCCCTCTGGCAAATTAAATAAAGAAGTAAATAATTTAAAAGTTTTTTTTGTTTGTTTGTTTTTTGTGTCTTTTTTTTTTTTTTAGAGATTGTTGGTATAGGGTACATGTGCTCGCTGGAGAGACAGAGAGACAGAAAGCGAGAAATCACCCCCCAGAGGGCATGGCCACGCCACAATCCCTTCTCCTCCGTTGTCCTCTCAGGATTTTGGGCACGCACGCACACATGCCCAGAGTGAGTTTTAAGCCACAGGGTTCGGAACTCGAACCACTGTTGACTTACGTGGAAGTCCAACAACATAACCATTACGCCATGTGCTGGTCCCCTAAAAATAAGTTTTAATTAAAGAAAAAGATTGAACCAGAGCACATTGCATTTATAAATTTATTATTTAAAACATTATTAAAATAGACATAGCAGACAGTCTGTACTGGCTATCTGTGACCCAGATCCTTTGCATATTTCAGAAACATCACTCATGTGTGTTGTAATAACCCCAATGTCAGAGAAAGAGGCTTGTTTAAAGACCAAGAGGAGGAAAACCATTGATCAAAGTATAAATGAGGGGAAATGTGTAATTATCAAAACTCAAATGCCCCAAACGAATGTTTTGTTTTGTTTTGTTTTTTAAGTGAATTTACTGTCTTAAATTGGTTTCTCCACTTTCTTGCGGATGGCCACACGGACTCAAGCGACAGGCAGAGTGCCTCCTCAGGTCTGCAGTGATACTCCGAAAATAGCAGTACTGGTTTTCAGGGCTCCTGCTCTTCTTTTCTTTGAAGGAGGCAATATGGGGTGTGAGCAAACATTTTTTGATATGGGAAGAAAATGTATGTGGGAAAGGATAAAAAAATTAATTAAAAAAAAAACATATCTCAACAAGTACCTGAAGGCAGAAACAACTTGCGAAACTTTGCTATCAAAGTAACTATCATTGCTTACTGCCTTTTATCTGGAAGAAATTCACTTACGTACCATCCACTAATAACCTCTAGTTATAAACACCCATTATCAATAAGTCCTTGTGGTTGACTGAAATCAGTGAACTTGCCAGGAAGACAGTGAACCAGATGTTTGCGAAGTTCCAAAGGGCAGAGCCAACCTCCCGGGAGAGTGAAGTGACCTCTTAGGTCATTTGTGCAGCATAATGTAGAACGCCCTGCCCTAAAGTAGTTGTCACTGTGTTCTGGAAGTTCCACTATTAGAAATTCATTCCTTTGGGGACCAGCAGTTAGCAAAATGGCTGTCGCTGAACTCCCATGGAGTCAACCATGGTTTGAGTCCCAGACCCAGCGGCTTAAACTCGCGCCGGGTGTGTGTGCGGTCTGTGTGTGCTCAAGATCCCGAGAGGAGAATGTAGGAGAAGGGATTGCAGCGTGGCCATCCCCCCTGGGAGAGTGATTTCTTGCTTTCTATCTCTCTGTCTCTCTCTATCTTTCTGGCAAGCGCACGTGTTCTATAGCAAGAACCTCTTTCAAAAAGAAAGAAAGAAAAGAAAGAAAGGAAGAAAGAAAGAAAGAAAGAAAGAAAGAAAAAGAAAGAAAGAAAGAAAGAAAGAAAGAGAAAAGAAAAGAAATTCATTCCTTTGAATCAGATAAATTCCCTTTTGAAATCTGAATACTTTCACATGAGTCTGAAGTTGTGTTTTGGAAATGATGCCTAGAAAGCTCCTCCAGAACCTATATGTGGCAGGAGGCTCTCCAGGAGGGAGACACAGACCATCCCACCTTGAGTCAGCACTGTGATTCCAAGGACTCTGAGACATCTAGGTCAACTTATCCCGTATATACAAGGCTAGGTTGACAGCCTACTCTCCAACTGCAAGGAAACCTCAACTCTAGCTGGATTCCCTCTGATCTCACCTCCCTCCACACCTGGAAACAGCAGTTTTCTAGCAAACATCAGCCACCAATAAACAGAATAGTGGGTCCCTGGCAGCTTCTCTCCCTTCTGCTGTGTGGCCTGCAGACCCATAGAGCTGGGCTCTGGCAGAGTTTAGGTGCAGACCTCAGCTTTCCAGGCACCTGGAGACTTTCCTTCTTCTCAACCCCAGGTGACTAACTTTTCATTTTGTTTTGTTTTTAATTATATTGTCATTACAATTTTTCCTATCTTTTCCATGAAAAGTGAGTCAGCATTCTGCTCCGATTAAGAATTTCAAGGTCCTAATATCTTTCCCATCTGGAAAATAAATGACTATGTTTACATTCTAAAGCTTGTAGTCAACCATCCCCTAAGTTCCACCACTACTAAACTAAGAGCCTTGCCAAACACCCCTGGGCATGAAACAGTTTTCATAACAGAAAACTAATAACATGTATTTAATCTGCAGGTTGCATCTTTAGATTGTGTGGCAAAAAAGGAACTACCAAATTAAAATGTTTAGCTATCTACTGCACTGAGAGTCAATCAAGAGACTTTCAAGAGACCTCATGTCCCACTCCCTTGGGAGAATCATTTCAGAGATTAGTAGCATGAGGACTTTGAATTCTGAGCAAAGGTTTAGTCATCCCGTCATGTTACAGAAGGCAATAAGAGCATGTTCTGAATTAAGGTAACAAGGTAAACTCATCAGGGCCAACTCTGGGGTGCAGTGATAATGCATTGCTCAAGAGAACCCAAATCTCACATGGCAACCACAGTTCAGATCCCCGGCCCCACTGACCTGAAGTACTCCTCGCATATACATGAGTGCCCGAGATCTGACGCACTGCAAGATGAAGGATGGGGATTGCTGTGTTATCGGACCCGGTGGAGGGTGCTCATACCACTCTCTACACATGCACATGCACCTGTTCTATCAAGAATTAAGGAAAAAAAGAGATAAACTCATCGGGGCCTTCTCCTGACAGTTGTCCCTAACACGGCTGTCAGAATCTTCTGAGTTTGCTGCCTCTGTTAGACGTTTCTCACCTGTTTTACTTGATTCATGTAATGAGTTGAATGTAATATTTTTTAAAGAATTATTTAATTTTTATTTATTCATTTATTTATTTTAATTTGACAGAGAGAGACAGAGAAAGTGAGACAGCAAGCCACCAGGTCCAGGACTCGAACTAAGGTCAGCCATGTGGGAATGTCTAGCGCCTTAGCCACCACACCACCTGCTGGTCCCCAATGTAATATTTTTAGATATATATTAAACTGCTTCTTGATGACTGTCCCTTTCTTTCCTTCCTCCTCCTGGATCTGTAGGGGGAAATTTCCCAGATGATAAAGTCCACCTGGAAGGAACTCCTTTTCCTGAGAAGACAATACAAATTCAAATAACTCAGTTCTCCACAACTGCCACAGGAAAGTCATTCATGGGGCACAAAGGCTCCTTTGTAGATGCCCCTTCACAACTGTGCTCACCCAGCAGGGTCTCTGGTCTTTCAGCCGTATGTCTCTGGTCAACACGGGCTCCTCCTCTCCACCATGATTGCAGTCAGTTTCCATCCATTCTCTCTCTCAGCTGTGGACCTGCTTCCTAATGTATTAAACCTCCCAGCCCATCCAGTCACCCATCTGCTTCTCCTTCTCCCCGCTAACACAGAAATCATAGATAGTTCCTTTGTGTCGTTCTGTGCCCTATTCTCTGTCCCGACATGTTCACTGGACACTCATACTGTTGATCTTTCCTTCCCTTCCTCCTCTTGTAATTTTATCCCTCTCTACTGGTTCAGTTGATCAATCAATCTCTCTCTCTCTTCCTCTTATTTTTAGAGAGATTTTTTTGCGCTCACCAGAGAGACAAAGAGAGAAATCACTACTCAGGGGGATGGCCACACTGCAATCCTTTCTCCTTCATTCTCCTCTCAGGATTTAGGGCACACACACAGAAGCATGTGTGGCATGAATTCTAAGCCACCAGATCCAGGATTCAAACCATGGTCATCAACTATGTGGGAGTTCAGCAATGTAGCCATTATGCCATCTGTTGACCCCCAAGATCCCTTTATTTATAACACATATATGAGGGACTTCAAAAAGTTTGTGGAAGAATGAAATTAAAATGTGAGTTTACTGGGACAGTCCACTGGCACAGCTGCCTGCCCTACTCAAGAGAAGCTGGAGGGGGAACCAGCAGTTAGCGTAATGGCTATGTCGCTGGACTCCCACGTAGTCGACCGTGGTTCGTGTCCTGGACCCGGTGGCTTAAAAACTCACGCCGGGCGCGTGTGCGTGCGTGCCCAAGATCCTGAGAGGAGAATGGAGGAAAAGGGATTGCGGCGTGACCATCCCCCCTGGGGGGTGATTTCTCGCTTTCTGTCTCTATGTCTCTCTCTGTCTGTCTGGCGAGCGCATGTGCCCTACAGTGAAAATCTCTCAAAAAAAAAAAAAAAAAAAAGAAAAGAAAAAAGAAAAAAAAGAAGCTGGAGGGGCCAGCAGGTGGTGTGGTGGTTAAGGGCACTGGACACCCACATGGCCAGCCCTGGCTTAAGTCCTGGACCTGGCGGCTTGCTTTCTCACTTCCCATCTCTCTTGCTCTCTCTCACTCTGCCCCTCTATGGTCAAATTAAAATAAATTAATTAAATAAAATAATTCTTAAAAGAGAGAGAGAGAGAAACTGGATCCATATAGAAAGTTGCAGGTTCTGTTCTCTAGTCAACTTGTACATACCAGGTGAATACCCAGAAATACATTTGGAATATTGAACACTTCCCCAGAGCATCCAAAATATGGCTGCCTCTTGTCTATTTTCATTATGTTAGTTGCTTTCATATTTCTCTCTTCTACTGGTTGTTGAATTCTTTTTTTTTTTTTAAGAGATTTTTGCTGTAAGCCACAAGCACTCATCAGAAAGACAGATAGACAGAAAGCAAGAAATCACCCCTTAGGGAGCATGGCTAAGCTGCAATCCTTTCTTCTCTATTCTCTTCTCAGGATCCTGGGCATGCACGCACACACACCCAGCATGAATTTAAACCACTGGGTCCAGGACTTGAACCGTGATCGACTACATGGGAGTCCAGAGATAAAACCATTATGTCATTTGTTGATCCCAGCTGAATTCTTTTTTTTTTTTTTTTTTGAGAGATTTTCACTATAGGGCGCGTGTGCTCACCAGACAGAGAGAGAGAGAGACATAGAGACAGAAAGCAAGAAATCACCCCCCAGGGGGGATGGTCACTCCGCAATCCCTTCTCCTCCATTCTCCTCTCGGGATCTTGGGCACGCACACGCGCCCGGTGTGAGTTTTAAGCCACCGGGTCCAGGACGCAAACCGCGGCCAACTACGTGGGAGTCCAGTGACATAGCCATTACGCTAACTGCTGGTTCCCCCAGTTGAATTCTTAATAGAAGGTCCCCCCTACCTCCCATGTCTTGTGGATTTTGGTGTCATCACAGTGTTTATTATTTCAGAGCACATACAAGATGCTCGATCAATGTTGAATAAATAAATTAATAGGTGAATAACTTATGATGGTATAGTTACTAATAGCTTTATGAAAATGATGCCATGCAACCTGAAAGAATTTACCAGCACCAGACCAGATCTCCAAGAAGTTCTCAAGGGTGTGCTATATCAGGAAAATTAAATACAGACACACAGAAATAAGAGTTCAAAAACTAAGAAAGTGACCAACTTAATCTAGGGACAAGTCTGCAGTTGAATATTATATCCCAGAATTTAATAGGAAAAATGGAACCAGAACAGAAGATAAAGTACATGAGACTGATAGGTTCATGCACCTACCATTTGAACAGAATCCTAACCTGTTCCCTGGCTTTAAGCAAAGTTCCTTGGCATTTCTTTGATTTAAGTTAAAACTGGCTTTCTTAATAGTACCGTATGAACTTACCATTGAAAGTAGTTAGATTATGTAAGAAAGTGTGTGATCAATACAATGTGGGTGGGAAAGGAATGGAAGACA
>NW_006200713.1:893571-897972 GCF_000334495.1 Tupaia belangeri chinensis
GAAAGAATGTAAATTAAGTTACAAAAAAAAAGTTTCAGAAAAAAAAATCTATTCAATGACTGCAGTAAGATATATAGCTCCAGCTAGGTGCTACTTTATAGGATGCGTAAAGTTAGACTTGTGTTCATGGAAATGTATATATCAGCTGTGTTTGCTATGAAAATTTAGATTAATTAAGGTCTTTAGTAATTCAATAAAATGTGTGTGTGTGTGTGGGGAAATAGTATAGAAAGTAAAATTAGATACCAGAGACAGTGTGGGAGGAGAGTGGGAGATAGCAGAGGGTAAGAGATAGGGAATCAAGGATGGGGGGAAAAAAGCAAAACATACAGGAAACAAGAAATGGAAAATTATTTGTTCACAATAACATGTTTGTTGATGCGCTTGATTGAGACAATAAACAGTGTACTCTGGATGGAAAATCTCATTTTGTATGCTGTAATTATGTACAGTGAATGAATGTAAATAAATAACTTTTAAAAAAATACATAAAAAAATCAATAAAAAAAAAAAGAAAAGAAAATGATGCCATGCTAAAAACAACTGAGAAATAATTTGGGGGTTTCCACCGAAATTTAATTAGAAGCAAAAATTAAATATAGGGGGGCAGCATGTGATGTGGTGGTTAAGGCACTGGAGTCCCCCCACCCACATGACCAACTATGGTTTGAGTCCCAGACCCAGTGGCTTGAAAACCACACCAAATAGACAGATATAGATAGGTAGGTAGATAGATAAATAGACAGATAGATGATAGATAGATAGATAGATAGATAGAGAAATGATAGATAGGTCATTTTTTAAAAAGATAAATATAGGGCCCAGCAGGAGGTATGGTGGTTAAGGCGCTGGACTCCCACATTGCTGACTGTGGTTTGAGTCTCAGACCTGGCAGCTTGCTTTCTCACTTTCCCTCTTTCTCTCTCTCTCTGCCTTTCTCAGATGAGCACATAAGCCCTATAGCAAAATTTAAAATAATAATAATAAATAAAATAAAAATAAATAAGTAAATTTAAAAGGTAAATATAAGTATGATAAGTCTTTGGTCAGAGATCTGAATAAGCAGGACTGATGCTGGTCAGACAATGAAGCAGGTGTTCAAAGAATCCTAGAAAAAAGCTGTAACGGGAGTTGAGGAAGATAAAGACGTCTGGGGTGATAGAGTACTGATTTAGTGAGCCCCTGCGAGAGAGTAACGAGTACAGAGAATTCAGAATTTGCTTCAGTTTCATGCAAAAGAAAACTTAGAGATGATAGATTTTTCTTCATGTAAATTAAGCTGATCCAGAGGGCCAGCAGGTGGCATGGTAGTTAAGGGTGCTAGACTCCCACATGGCTGACAGTGGTTCGAGTCCCGAACCTGGTGGCTTGCGCGCTCTCGCTCTCTCTCTCTTCCTCTCTCTCTCTCTCTCTCTCTCTCCCTCTCTGGTCAAATTAAAAATAAATAATAAATAAAGTTAAATAAAATAATTATTTTTAAAGAAGCTGATCCTGTGCTGATGTACTGATTCCATGATTATGTAAGACTAAGGCTCCTTCTATTGTTTTTTAATTGCCGGAGGGCACATGTGCTCACCAGAAAAAGCACCCACAGTGGGGTGTGGTCCTGCTGTAATTCCTTTTCCTCCATTTTTCAGTCCTGTCAGGATTCAGGGTATGCATGCACACTCACAAGGCATGTCATTCAAGCTGCTGGAGCCGGGTTCATACCATGGTCGGCCATGTGGGAATCCAGCTTTCTGAATCCAGCCTAGCACTTAACTACTGCACTTTGGGTCCATTCCCAAAGATTCCTTTTCATCTTGTTGCTTTGCCATTTAAACATGCGACTTCTCCTTCATAATCTAAAATGATTATTGCTTGAGTTTAAGCCATCATGTCTGTATTCTGGCAGGGAGAAACAAAAAGAGAGAAAGATTATCCCTGTCCCTTTTATAAAAACATTTACTGGCAGTCATATGTGATACTTCCAGTTATATCCCGTTGGCCAGAATTTAGTCACGTGGCTACAGTTAGCTGGAAGGAAAGGCTTGCAAATGTCATCTTTACTTAAGGAAGCCACACTCAGGTAAGAGTTAGAATAGGGACCAGAAGATGGCATAATGGTTTTGTTGCTAGATTCCCACATAGTCAACCACAGTTCGAGTCCTGGACCTGGTGGCTTAAAACTCATGCCAGGAGCTTGTGCACGTGTGCCCAAAATCTCAAGAGAAGAATGGAAGAGAAGGGACTGTAGCGTGGCCAACCCCCTCGGGGGATGATTTCTTGCTTTCTACCTCTGTCTCTTTGGTGAGTGCATGCACCCTATAGCAAAAATCTCTCTCTAAAAATTAAAATAAAATAAAGTATTTGAATCAATCGTGGTTCAAGTAATGGTCTCTATCCAGCATAGAAACAATAATTAAAAGAGAAGCTTGTGCTGCAGGAAACAAAAACGAGATAATCCATAGATTGAGCCAATCTTCATTCTTCTCGTCTCCATACCCAGAGGGCTGAGCATGCCACAACTGCACAGGTGGTGACAAATGAGTGGTCGTCGAACCTCAGATTTGATGATAGACCTCAGCACCTCACTGACTCCTGCACTGGTACCTGGTCACCCCTCTTCCATTCCCACAGAGGCTGTTACAAACCTTCACTCCTCTAAAGTCCATGTCCTCTGCCTCTGACCTCTGGCCCCCCAGAGGAAATGGATGCTTTCAAGCATGAGATTCCTCAGCTCCCTCCGCAACCTCTATTCCATCTCTACAACCTTATCTCTGGCATTCTACCCCGCACCTAACCTCTAGGGGTTTTTTGTTTGTTTGTTTTGTTTCACTTTTATTTTATAGTGCAGCTTTCTCCTGGTCAAGTTAAATCCTGCTTCTCAGGAACCAAACTCCTATGATGATCATGACTTTCCTCTGCCCCAACACTTTCTAAACATTTTCAAGCCTCCCTTATTTTAGTAGGAAATGAAAAGGTCAGAATTCCTAAACTGTTTTTATCATCAGTCACTTTCTCTATATATTTACCTTCTTAATCCAGACTCCTGGGAGAAATCTTCTACCAGTGCTTCTTACTTCCCACTCCCTCTGCAGCCCACTGTAACCCCATTGCGGCATGACCTCTGCCCCCTTTGTCTATTGAAACTGCTCTGGCCAAGATCCCTAAAGACTGACTGGTTGCCAAATCTAATGTTCTCTTTTCAGTCTTCATCTTTCCTAACACTTCCTTGACACATGGCACTATTGACACTTTTCGTCTTCTGGGAGTTTCCTCTTTAGCTTTCTTATGAACTCAATGCCTATTCCTTCTCCATTTTACTTTCCACCTCTCACTGGTATTTCTGAGATTCCCTTAAGTCAATCTCATTCTTTTCCATAGCTTTGAATACCTCCATATACTAATAACTACCTCATTTCCTTTTCCAATTCAATACAAAAATGTTCAGTTACTTCTTGGGCATTTCCACTTTTTTTTTAATTTAAATTTATTTATTTGCATTCATTCACTGTACATCATTACAGCATACTGTGGCGAGCACTGCACCTGTTCGACTGTCCCACGGGTCGGGACAGCATACAAAATGAGATTTTCCATCCAGAGTACACTATATATTGTCTCAATCAAGCACATCAACAAATGTGTTATTGTCAGCAAATAATTTTCCATTTCTTGTTTTCTGTTTTGCTTCATTTCCCTCATCCTTGATTCCCTATATCTTACCCTCTGCCATCTCCCACTCTCCTCCCACACTGTCTCTGGTATCTATGTTTGCTTTCTATACTATTTTCCCCCAACATTTTATTGCATTACTAAAGACCTTAATTAATCTAAATATTTTCATAGCAAACACAGCTGATATATACATTTCCATGAGCACAAGTCTAACTTTAGGCATCCTGTAAAGTAGCACCTAGCTGGGACTATATATCTTACTGCAGTCATAGAATAGATATTTTTTTTCTGAAACTTTTTTTTTGTAACCTAATTTAAAAAAAACATCACAGCATACAAAATGTGATTTCCCATCCAGAATATACTGCATAGTGACTTTTATCAAAAATTTTCTACCCCTCTTTCTGACCCTCTGTCCTTTTCCACCCTCTTCTCCCACTGTCTCTGGTGTCTACAATTGTCTTCTATTCCTTTTCCACCCACATTGTATTGATCACACAATTTCTTACATAATCTAACTACTTTCAGTGGTGAGTTCACTCGTTACTATTAAGAAAACCAGTTTTAACTTAAATCAAAGAAATGCTAAGGAACTTTGCTTAAAGCCAAGAAATAGGTTAGGATTCTGTTCAAATGGTAGGTGCATGAACCTATCAGTCTTATGTACTTTTATCTTCTGTTCTGGTTCAATTTTCCTGATTAAATTCTGGGATATAATATTCAACTCCAGACTTGTCCCTA
>NW_006200713.1:898845-905102 GCF_000334495.1 Tupaia belangeri chinensis
AGTCTGCTTTTAATACTTTCAAGGGAGATTTTTGACTTCTTGTATTATAGACTTCATCCCTAACAATTCCGTTTGAGTCTTTTGTAAAGTGTGTATGTAATTCCTCTTTTAGATCTTGCAAGAATTTCCTCATCTCCTGGAACTCGTCAACTTCTTTCTCCTTTCTCTTTAGCAGTTCATTGTCTCTCTTCTCTTCCATCTCTGTTAGCTTCGACATTATGAATGCTCTAAATTCCTTATTAGACATTTCCATGATTTTCACCGAACTGCTTGTGGATGAAGAAGAGTTACTCTTTTCCCTTGAAGGAGAGGTATTTTCTCGTTTTCCCATATTTCTTGTGATCTGGCAGTGATTTCTTGTCATTTGATGGATGGTGTGTTTTTTTCAAATTCTTGAAACTCAGTCTGAATGTTCAGGAGCAAGCAGACAGAGGTGATCTAGAATCTCTTTGCCGTTCTGTTGTGATCGCTGGTGCAGCAGATTCAGTAAATAATAGGGAATATTTTAACCCTATTAGTATTTGGATGTTTAGCTACAGTGCCCTTAGATCCATCTAGTTCGCAGGAGCCATGAGAAATCTTCTTCTGAAGGCCTGGCCTCTCCTACCTAGTTCACAGGAGCCATGAGGAATCTTCTTCTGAAGGCCTGGCCTCTCCTGCCACGCTAGCTTGTTTGCTGGAAGCTGAATTATCAGTAGAAAATCTTCATTTCTCTGTGCCCTGAAATACCTAGTTCGTAGGAGCCATGAGAAATCTTCTCGGGCATTTCCACATTGACACTGGTTTACCCACAATTCTGTGGGCACCAATTTAGGCTGGGCTCAGCTCGGCAGTTCAGCTGCAGTCATCTGGTGGTTCAACAGGGGTTTGGTGCTTTAAAGTGGCCTCACTCATAAATCTGGTATTATTGCTGGTTCTTGGCTAGGGCATCTCAGTTCTCCATATGGCTCACCACCCAGCTTATCTGCATCATCATCCCAGGGTTCCATTCCCAGCCACAAGAGAGCAAGTCCCAACGTACAACTGTTTTTTAAGCCTCTGCTTGGATCGCCCTTGCTAACATCCCATTTGCCAAAGCAAGTCACAGAGTCAAGCACCAGCTCAAGGGGTAGAAAAGTAAATTCTACTCCTCGATGGATGACAAGGAAAGGGTCATGTAGTCAGAGCAGTGAGGATTATTGCAGTAATCTACCATAATATTCTTCTCATTCCAAACCTGTTTCTTCTGTCTTTCCCATCTCTGGGAATGGGACCAGTGTCTCCAAATACTCCAACCAGCATTGTTCTAGTTTACGCTTGCAGCAGAAGGAGGACTTAACACCAGTTCCCAACCCCTCTCTCTGCTATGCAGATGTTAAGTGATAAACACTTTCTTAGACTACTTTGTAGCTATAAGTTAGCATGTAATACAACCCTCACCTATAAGCAGAAGTCTGTGGTTTTATGAAAACTTTTGCTATTCTATTAAAAGGAACAGACTGGGCCAGCCAATGGCACGGTGAATAAGGAAGGGTACTGGATCCCACATGGTCAACAGAGTTAATTCATCCAGCTGCAGTCATCTGGTTGTTCATTGGGGGTTTGGCGTTTTAAAGTGGCCTCACTCATATATCCGGTATTATTGCTGGCTCTTGGCTGGGGTATCTCAACTGCATGGTTTGAGTCCCAGACCTGGTGGTTTGGAAAGCCAGGTGCATGTGCGTACATGTCCAAAATCCCAAAGGGAGTGAGAAATGGAGGAGAAGGGATTGTGGTATGGCCATTTTCCATGGAGGGTGGTTTCTCACTTCTCTCAGTCTCTCCAGAAAGCACGTGTACCCTATGGCTAATGTAAGAAGGAAAAAAAAAAAGGAACAGACCCTCCCTTTCTTATTTCCTTCTTTTATCTCTGAACACAGATAAGAAGTCAAAGGCTGCAGCAGCCATCTTGTGACCACGGGGTGACATCCCTTAAGGAAAAGGCCAGAGAATCATAAAGACACCAGTCCTGATATTGTTAAGTCTATGAACCAAAGGCAGTGGTTGCTTCGGTCTGGACTTTTTGCTATGGGAATAAATGAACTCCCTTTTGTTTAAGTCCTTCTAAATTGGGATTTTCAGTCAAAAGAATTCCTGACACACTTTGATTCCCTAATCTAATCAGACATCACACCCTGTATCCTCTTTCTCCCAGGAATTTCCTTTGTTCCGCCCTGCTACTCTGCATTAGTTTGCATCCCCATGGAGCCACTTCAATGGCTTCTCTGCTTGTCATGTTTCCCCAACCTAATCCTGTTTATTGCCAACATCTTAATCATTCAGAAACTCCTAATTTCCCATTATGTAAAGTCTTACTTAGCAGCGCTTTCAGTGGCTTTCTTTTAAAAAAATTTTTTTTAAATTTAACTATTTATTATTATTATCATTATTATTATTGAATTGCGACAGAGAGAGAGAGAGGAAACGTGAGAAAGCAAGCCACCAGGTCTGGGACTTGAACTCTTGTCGACCATGTGGAAGTCCAGCACCTCTAACCACCATATCACCTGCCGGCCCCTCAATGGCTTTCTTGATCTGGCCCCTGACTCTGTAGGTCTAGGTTGGGTCACAAAAATGATACGATCATGTGCCGCTTCACAATGGGGATACATAGTGCGAAATGTGTGGAAAGCAAGCCCATTGTCATGTGAGCATTGCAGGACACACGGGAACCTAGTGTACAGTCTGTTACACACTAGGCGAGATGGCAAAGCCCGTGCTCCACTTCTGCGGGTACAGTCTCTTATTGACCAAAATCGCCTTATACTGTGCGTGACTGTATTTCTTTCTTTCTTTTTTTTTATTGGAGAGGTTTTTGCTATAGGGCACGTGCGCTCACCAGAAAGACAGAGAGACAGAAAGCGAGAAATCACTCCCAGGGGAGAATGGCCATGCTGCAATGCCTTCTCCTTCTTTCTCCTCTTAGGATTGTGGGCACACATGCACATGCGCCTGGCAAGAGTTTAAGCCACCGGATCCAGCATTCGAACCACAGTCGACTACATGGGAGTCCAGCGACATAGCCATTATGCTAATTGCTGGTCCCAGGATGATTATTTCTAACACTCTGACAATGCCAGTGCTGCTGACAGTGGCCAAGCCCCACTGTGGGCAGCATTGTTTTTTTTTTTTTTTTCTTTCAGAGCATTTGTCTCAGTTTGTAGTGATACATTCTGTCTAAATGAATTCATTCTCAAGCAAATGTTAGGGTGTATCAGAATCCCCTAGCAGACCAGCAGGTGGCATAGTGGTTAAGGCGCTGGACATTCCCACATGGCCGACCATGGTTCAAGTCCTGGACCTGGTGGCTTGCTTTCTCTCTTCCTCTCTCCCTTGCTCTCTCTCCCTCTGTCTCTCTCTGGTTAAATTAAAATGAACATATAAATGAATAAAGTTAAATAAATAATTCTTAAAAAAAAAAAAAAAGAATCCCCTGGCTGACTTGTTAAAACACAAATCAGGGCCAGCCTGTGATGAAGTAGTTAGGGCAGCTGGATCCCACTTGACCAACTGGGAGATTCAGTCCCAGACCTGGCAGCGTGCCCAGAATCCTGAGAGAAGGGAGGGATGGAGGAGAGAGATTGCAGCATGCATGCAATCCCCCGTGAGCAGTGCTCTCTCTCTCTCTCTCTCTCTCTCTCTTTCTCTCTCCCTCCCTCCAGCAAGAGCATGCACCCTCTGACAAATTAAAAAAAAAAATGATGGCTGTCACATGTAGAATTGTTGGTTCAGTGTGGTTTAGGGTAAGACCTAAGAACGTGCATTTCTGATGAGTTCCCAGGTGCCAATGACACTGCCTGACTGGGCACCATGCCCCCAAGACTCCTGCCTTAGTGCAGGGCTTCTCAGCCTTGGAACCACAGACATCTGGGGCCAGATCATTCTTTATTGTGCAGGGGCCGTTCCATACATTTTTCTTTCTTTCTTCCTTTATTCATGATAGAACAAGTACACACACATACACACAAGAGTGAGAGAGAGAGAGAGAGAGAGCACCCCTGCAGAGTCTGATCACATGTCAGGATTCCCGTCGTCATCTGTCCTCCAGTCCTCTGGTCCACCAGATCTTGGGCACTCACGCACGTCTCTGAGTGTTTCAGTCTGACCGGGCCAGGGGTCCAGCTTCTCCTGAGCAGCACATCACCCTGTGCCGCAGAGCCGGCCCGTGTTCTGTACATTTTAAGATGTTTGTCAGTGACCCTGGCCTCTCTCACTACATGCTGGTGGTAGCTGCTCCAATGGACAGAAATGTTCCTGGATATTCCCAGATGTCCTCAGAGAGCAAAATCACCCCTCACTGGGAATCACTGTCTTGAAGTGATGATTGGCTTTCTGTCTGTCTTCTTTTATATCTAAGTTTCATAAAAGCAGGATTCTATTTTTCATTCCCCAGTGCCCGGCACAGGCATTCAGTAGATACTTTTTTCATTGAATGGGTGGAAATAATTCCAACAGTTTAAGGTCCTTAGATGATTACTATTTTTTAAAAGAATTATTTATTTAACTCTATTTATTTACTTATTTTTAAAGTATCACCAGAGAAGGACAGAGTGAGAGAGATTGAGAGAGAGAGAGGGAAATTTGTGCCTTTTAAAAAAAATTTCCCGAATTGTGTGTCCAGGGACCAGCAGTTAGCGTAATGGCTATGTCACTGGACTCTCATGTAGTCGACCGTGGTTTGAGTCCTGGACCCAGTGGCTTAAACTCACATCAGGCGCATGTGCGTGCGTGCCCAAGATCCCGGGAGGAGAAGGGATTGCAGTGTGGCCATCCCCCTTGGGAGGTGATTTCTCACTTTCTGTCTCCCTGTCTCTCTGTCTCTCTGGCAAGTGCACATCCCCTATAGCAAAAAAAAAAAAAAAAAAAAAAAAACCACTCAAAAAAACCATAAAAACATACCAAAATGTGTGTCCACTAGAGAGAAAGAGATATATGTGTCCACTAGAGAGAGAGAGAAAGTGAGAAAGAGCCCTCCATGGGGCATGGTATGCCACAATTCCTTCTCCTCCACCTCTACCTCCTTTTGGGACTTTTGAACTCACACACACACACACACACACACACACACATGTGCCTGGCATGTTTCTCAAGCTGCTGTGTCTGGGACTCGAGCCACTGTCAGCCACACAGGGTTAACAGTATTATTTTGAAATGATACTTTCATCAGAGTAACGTAGTAAGGAGAATTGTAGTGAGCAGTGGCAAGCTGGTGGAAAGGAGGTATCTTTGGTCAAGGTACTGCTTGCTCTGGCGCTGCAGGTTCTACCCACACATTTGCGTGGCCTCTCCCCAAAGAGAGGGAGGCTGGGATCTGGCGGCCCTGGCAGGCAGCAAGCGGAAGTTGGCAAGCTTGCACAATTGGCATCCCAGTCTGTTCCTGCTCATGCAAATTTGACTTCCCGACTCCCTCCCCCTGTCACGGATCTCTAAACCTGGAGTTGCTTCGTGGGCTTGTACTGCTCCAGCTCAGGTAATTAGGGGATAAATTGTTCCATTCTAGACTGCTCAGACCACAAATGCCACCCTCTAGGTGCCAAGCAGGTCTTCGGGTCAGGTTTTGTGAACACCGGAGGGCAGTTGAAGACGTATTCATCCACCTGTGGGTAGATTAATACTCATTGTGCTTTCTGAGCTGTGAGGACATTCTTCTGAGGGGCGCAGCAGGGCAGAACGTTCTGGTTTACTGAGAGTGTAATTTTATGATACTTTTCTGGATTAATGGACTCTTCGGCAATATGTAAGTTACTTGAACTAGCTGGAGAGAAGGAAGGATTTACTATATGTATATTGGCATAATTCACAGGCCAGAAGCCAGATGTAGGAAGGCTTCAGGAAGGGAGGGACCCTGGAACAGGAAGCCATCTCTCATCTCTGATTCTCTTGCCCATTCTCCTTTCTCCCCTTCCCTATCCCCTACTCCCCTACCACTGGCAGACCGGTCTTCTCTGCTCCTACTTACAGCGTGCACGTACTACAAAGCTCCCAAATTCAAGTTAGAGTCCCAGCCTCTTGCAGACACTACCAATTCCTCTCTGCCCAATATAGTAGACCCCCTTATCCAGTTTCATACTCTGTATGTTCATTTACCTGTGGTCTGACTACTACACAGAAAATCTTAGAAATAAACTATTTTTTTGGAGAGGTTTTGCTATAGGGTGAGTACACTTGCCAGAAAGACAGAGAGAGACAGAGAGACAGAAAGCGAGAAATCAGCCCCCAGCAGGGACGGCCACATCGCA
>NW_006200713.1:906006-919071 GCF_000334495.1 Tupaia belangeri chinensis
AAAAAAAAAAAAAAAAAAAAAAAAACCACTCAAAAAAACCATAAAAACATACCAAAATGTGTGTCCACTAGAGAGAAAGAGATATATGTGTCCACTAGAGAGAGAGAGAAAGTGAGAAAGAGCCCTCCATGGGGCATGGTATGCCACAATTCCTTCTCCTCCACCTCTACCTCCTTTTGGGACTTTTGAACTCACACACACACACACACACACACACACACATGTGCCTGGCATGTTTCTCAAGCTGCTGTGTCTGGGACTCGAGCCACTGTCAGCCACACAGGGTTAACAGTATTATTTTGAAATGATACTTTCATCAGAGTAACGTAGTAAGGAGAATTGTAGTGAGCAGTGGCAAGCTGGTGGAAAGGAGGTATCTTTGGTCAAGGTACTGCTTGCTCTGGCGCTGCAGGTTCTACCCACACATTTGCGTGGCCTCTCCCCAAAGAGAGGGAGGCTGGGATCTGGCGGCCCTGGCAGGCAGCAAGCGGAAGTTGGCAAGCTTGCACAATTGGCATCCCAGTCTGTTCCTGCTCATGCAAATTTGACTTCCCGACTCCCTCCCCCTGTCACGGATCTCTAAACCTGGAGTTGCTTCGTGGGCTTGTACTGCTCCAGCTCAGGTAATTAGGGGATAAATTGTTCCATTCTAGACTGCTCAGACCACAAATGCCACCCTCTAGGTGCCAAGCAGGTCTTCGGGTCAGGTTTTGTGAACACCGGAGGGCAGTTGAAGACGTATTCATCCACCTGTGGGTAGATTAATACTCATTGTGCTTTCTGAGCTGTGAGGACATTCTTCTGAGGGGCGCAGCAGGGCAGAACGTTCTGGTTTACTGAGAGTGTAATTTTATGATACTTTTCTGGATTAATGGACTCTTCGGCAATATGTAAGTTACTTGAACTAGCTGGAGAGAAGGAAGGATTTACTATATGTATATTGGCATAATTCACAGGCCAGAAGCCAGATGTAGGAAGGCTTCAGGAAGGGAGGGACCCTGGAACAGGAAGCCATCTCTCATCTCTGATTCTCTTGCCCATTCTCCTTTCTCCCCTTCCCTATCCCCTACTCCCCTACCACTGGCAGACCGGTCTTCTCTGCTCCTACTTACAGCGTGCACGTACTACAAAGCTCCCAAATTCAAGTTAGAGTCCCAGCCTCTTGCAGACACTACCAATTCCTCTCTGCCCAATATAGTAGACCCCCTTATCCAGTTTCATACTCTGTATGTTCATTTACCTGTGGTCTGACTACTACACAGAAAATCTTAGAAATAAACTATTTTTTTGGAGAGGTTTTGCTATAGGGTGAGTACACTTGCCAGAAAGACAGAGAGAGACAGAGAGACAGAAAGCGAGAAATCAGCCCCCAGCAGGGACGGCCACATCGCAATCCCTTCTCCTTCATTCTCTTCTCAGGATCTTGGGCATGCACGCACATGCGCCTGGCATGAGTTTAAGCCACCAGGTCTGGGACTTGAACTGTGTTTGACTACGTGGTAGTCCAGCTATGTAGCCATTACATCATCTGCTGGTCCATGTGGTCAAAATTTTTAAAATAATAATGATGAATAAAATAAAATAATTCTTATAAAAAATGTTTAAAGAATCACGCTAGGTGTGTATGTGTGGGTACCCAAAATCCTGAGAGGAAAATGGAGGAGAAGGGATTGTGACATGGCTATTTCCCTTGGTGGATAATTTCTCACTTTCCCTCTTTCTGTCTCTCTCTGGCAAGTGCATGTGCCTTATGGAAAAAAAAAATTGTTTTTTAAAATAAAGAGGGAGAGGGCAGCAGGTGGCTGCCATGGTTAAGGTGCTGGACTCCCACATAGCTGACTATGGTTTGAGTCCTGGACCTGGTAGCTTGAAATTCATGCTGGGCACATGTGTGTGCATGCCCAAAATCCTGAGAGGAAAACGGAGGAGAATGGGATTGTGGTGTGGACATCCCCTTGGAGGTGAGTTCTCACCTTCCTTCTCTCTTTCTCTCTCTGGCAAGCATGTGTACCCTATGGCAAAAACCTAAAAAAAAAAAAAAAAAAAAAAAAGAAGACAAATAGGTCCAGCAGGTGGCATGGAGGTTAAGGCAAGTGGATTCCACACAGCTGACTACAGGGTCTGAATCCTGGACCCGGGGGCTTGAAAAATATGCTGAATGTACGTGTGCCCTAAAGTTCAAGAGAGTAGAGGACAAGGGGCTGCAGCATAGCCATCCCCTGGGGGGTGATTTTTAATTCTCTCTCCCCTCTTGTCCCAACCTAGGCCTCTGGTGAGCACATGTGCCCTATAGCAAAAGCTTAAGAAAAAAAAAAGATAGACTTAGTCTTTTTCTTAACATTTTTATTTGTAAAATGTGGCCAAGAAGGCAACAAACCGTGAAGAAAACCCTTTTTCTTGGCAAGAGGGAGCAGAGCAGCGCAGAGCCAGTTCACAAAGCTTGAGAGAGTAAGGCAGCAAATGATACTTAATGAGTAGAAAAAGTTAGCCTTATTTTCACAGTTCTAGGGTTTCTCTGCCCTTCAGATATTACTGATTAACATCCATTGGAATGGAGTTCTTTTCTGAGATAATTTTACTATCTATTTGGCTAGTTGAAGTCCCTCTTCAATTTTCAGCCCACCCCCAGAAATCTGTTGACTCAGACTTCAGGGAGTAATTGCTTCCTGATAGAGCATTTTGTGACAAGGGTTACACAGAGGAAACCACTTATTCGCTCAATAAATATTTGTGTTGGCTCTGTGGAAAGGAGGGTTAACAAGGAGAGATGATAGATAAAATGGGCATTGGGACTGTGAGACATAACTGGTTTAATCCATCTGAGCATGAAGCCCTGTGTGATTTAACGAAATGTTCCCAAACTAACATAAAGGACTTTGCTTACTCTAGTCATTTAACCTTACCCTGTGTTCTTTGAAATTCTTTTAGAAAATATGAAGGACAGAATTGGTTTGTTTAATAATGCCTCTTAAATATTTTTGTTTGTTTATTTATTTATTTATTTAGTGATTTATATAGATAGATACAGATAGATAGATTTTTTTTTTTTTTTTTGGAGCGGGCACATGTGCTTGCCAAGAGACAGAAAGCAAGAAATCACCCCCAAGAGGAAATGGTCACGCTGCACGCAATCCCTTCTCCAGTCTCCTCTTGGGATCTTGGGCACGCATGCACACGCGTCTGGCATGTATTTTAAGCTGCCAGGTCCAGGACTTGCATCATGGTCAGCTACGTGGGAGTCTAGTGACATAACCTTACATTACCTGCTGGTCCCTATCACATACTTACTCTTTTTTTTTGGGGGGGTGGGCGGGGGCGAGGAGAAGTTTTTGCTATAGGGCATGTGCACTCACCAGAGACAGAAAGCCACAAATCACCCCCCCCCCCAGGGGGGATGACCATGCCGCAATCCCTTCTCTTCCACTCTCCACTCGGGCGGGATCTTGGCATGCATGCACACATGCCTGGTGTAAGTTTAAGCTACCAGGTCTGGGACTTGAACCAAGGTCAACTATATGGGAGTCCAGTGGCATAGCCATTATGCCAACTGCGGGTCCCTCCCCTCATTGTTATAACACACTGAAATCACTAAGAATGCTTTGAAATGTCATTTGTTGGTTTTACCCTGGGCAGAAGTCAGAATTTTAGAAATATTAAATAATTGACAGCAGTTTGAGTCCTGGACCCAGCAGCTTAAAACTTACGCTGGGTGCATGTGTATGCATGCCCAAAATCCTGAGAAGAGAATGGAGGAGAAGGGATTGAGGAATGACTATTCCCCCAGGGGGTGATTTCTCACTTTCTGTCGCTCTGTCTCTCTCCATCTCTTCGGCAAGTGCTCGCGCCCTATAGCAAAAATCTCTCTCTCAAAATAATAATTATAACAATAATAATAATAATAAATCCTGTAGAATGCAACTGCCAAGACCTTTTTTTTTGGAGAGTTTTTTTTCGCTATAGGACATGTGCGCTCACCAGACAGAGACATAGAGACCGAAAGCAAGAAATCACGCCCCAGGGGGGATGGTCACGCCGCAATCCCTTCTCTCCTCTCAGGATCTTGGGCACGCATGCACATGCACCCGTTGTGAGTTTTAAGCCACCGGGTCCGGGACGCGAACCGCAGTCGACTACATGGGAGTCCAGCGACATAGCCATTACACTAACTGCTGGTTCCCTGTCAGGGCCTTTTGAATCACTCTTTCTCTGCCCACTCAGGCCCACTCCTACCTCTCAGCAATGCACTTTCACTTTTACTTAATAAACTACCTTTTCCTTTCATGATTGGCGTATTTCAATCAATTCTTTGTCTGAAACACCAAGAACCTGAATATCATCCCGGAAGCCATCCCACAGCACTGGGGGAGTGCCAGCTGCGTGTAGCCTCTCTGTGTGCCACAGCATGGCGGCCTCTGCACTGTCAAGCTATTTTGTTTTGTTTTGTTTTGTTTTTGGCACTCCTGGGCGGGACTTTTTTTACATGGCAGTCCAGGATCCCAGGTTGAGTGCTGCAATGAACAAGGCAGAAAAGGCATAGTCTTTTCTATGCCAGCTTTGGAAGCCAAGCAGCATCACTTCTGTGCATGCCATTGGCTGGGGGCTGTCACTGCCCACCACACTCATGGGAACGGCCATTTGTGTCCACCTCTTGGTGACGGAGTGGTGAGGCCACATTGTAGAGGAATAGAACCTACTTGATTTGTAGAGTCAAATCACTGGTGACTTGAAACATTGAGTCTGAACCCTCCCAAAAGCAGACACTGAGACAAGGATGCAGGTGCACTGGGAGACGGCCTGAGGAAGCTCAGGGAAAGGGAAGGGAGAAATCCATGAAAAGCTGGATAAGCAAGTCACAATTTGGGGCAGCCTGGGCTCGGTCCCATGGGCACCCTCTGAGAAACTGTACAGCACATACCTCAGAAACTTTTCAAAGGATGGTGAAGCTGGGAGGCTCTGGGATGGATTAGATACCTGTGTTCCCTCCCTGAAAAGTTAATATGTTGAAGCCCTTCCCCTAGGGCAGCTGCGTTTAGGGATAAAGTTGATAAGGAAGTAATTAAAGTTAAAGAAGGTTTTAAGGGTGGGGCCCTACCTGATAGGATTAGTGTCTTTAAGAAGAAATACCAGGGAGCTTTGCTCTCTCTTTGTCATTGCCAGGGCTTATGTGTACTTGCCAGAGAAGTGGGGTGGGGAGAGGAGAGGGAGTGGAGAATTATTGCCCAATGTGGCATGGTCAAACCGCAATCCCTTCTCCTTCATTTCTCCATCCCATTAGAATTTAGGGCATGTACCTGGTGTACCTGGTGTGTGTGTGTGTGTGTGTGTGTGTGTGTGTTTTAGAGTTTTTTGCTATAGGGCGCATGAGCTCATGAGAAAGACAGAGAGAGACAGAAAGTCAGAAAGCAAGAAATCACCCCCCAGGGAGGATGGCCACACCACAATCCCTTCTTCTCCATTCTCCTCTCAGGATCATGGGCACACATGCACACGCACCCGGCATGAGTTTAAGCCACTGGGTCCAGGACTCGAACTGTGGTCAGCTACATGGGAGTCCAGTGACGTAGCCATTACACCAATTGCTGGTCCCACCTGGTGTGTTTTTCAAGCTACTGGGGCTGGAATTCAAACTGAGACAGGAGTTGGACTCCACCTACAGGTAGTTAGGGTAAGGACCCCAAAAGGAAGTCACTGTTTTTTTTTTTTTTTGAAGTCTCTGTGTTCTTCCTCTGTGTTCTGGTTAATAAACAATATACAGCCCTTGGGACCAGCAGTTAGAGTAATGACTATGTCGCTGGACTCCCATGTAGTCGACCACGGTTCGAGTCCTGGACCCAGTGGCTTAAACTCACACTGGGCATGTGTGCGTGTGTGCCCAAGATCCCGAGAGGAGAATGGAGGAGAAGGGATTGCGGTGTGGCCATCCCCCCTGGGGGGTGATTTCTTGCTTTCTGTCTCTCTGTCTCTGTCTGTCTGGCGAGCACACAAGCCCTATAGCAAAAACCTCTCCAAATAAATAAATAAATAAACAATATACAGCCCTTTTCCACACCTTTAAAGACTATGACTCCTTGTTAATAAGGCAAGGGATAGGGGTATTGAGTACACAGACAGGGTAAAGGCTCAAGATGGAATCAAAATGGCTAAATTTTCCCAGCCACAAGCTGACCGCATTGGGACTCAAAATTACTATAGTTAACACGAATAGTTTCTATTTAGTAACTGTATTACAATACCAAGTACGAATGCTATGGTTTGCTGATCATATGAAGAACAGGATATCAGGGGCCAGCAGATGGCATAGTGGTTAAGGTGTTGGACTCTCATGTGGTTGACCATGGGTCAAGTCCCAAATGAGTCAGTTTGAAACTCATGCCAGGCACATCTATGTGTGCACCCAAAGTCACGAGAGAGCAGAGGAGAAGGGATTGTGGCATAGCCATCCCCCTAGGGGGTGATTTCTTTTTATCTCTCTGTCTCTGCAGTGAGTGCACCACCCTATAGCAAAAATCTCTCTCTCAAAAAAAAACATAGGATAACAAATCACTTAGACTACAATGTAACTATTTTTTTAAAGCCCAGTTCCATATCAGAAAAACATCCGGTTTCTTGGACTGCTAGATTAAAGCACCTCATCTCCATCTCCTCTTTGCCAATTCATTGGAGACCTCTCCTTGCTTGGAAGCACTAGTCTTCCTTTCCTCTCGTAATAAACTCTGCTTTGCTATCCCCCTCTGGGTCTGTATCTCTTAATTCTTCAAGCGCATAGGACAAGAGCCAGCACAAATGTCAGGTCTAATCACTCAGCCCCTCCACATCATATTCATGGTCAGGCATGTAGAATTTGGCTCCTTTCATCACTGCACTAGAGAGCCCACCAACGGAGTATCACCAACATTTTTCACTCTCTCTGTATGCACTAAGGAAAGGCCATATAAAGACATACCAAGTACATGACTGTCTGCAAACCAGAAAGAGAGCCCAGACTAGAATTGGCCACAGCCTTGGTCTTACTTCTAGGCTTCAGAACAGTGAGGAAAATAAATCTCTGTTGTTTAAGCCATGCATTCTGTGGTATTTCATTATGGCAGCCCAAGTAGTCTGATAGATAAAGCATCTCACATTCTCACTGGTTGAGGATGTTCCTTGAGGGCATCACAGGTGGCTTGAGGTAAAATGTTTTGTCAACACATACTATACAGAACTTTCCTCGTTGGCTGCAGGTAAACTTGGAGGTGAGCCAAGGGAATATGGACAGGCCACGTTGTGTCTGCTGTACCACTGCTTCCAATCTTGGCCTTTACAAACACTGCCTTACTGACTACACTTATCCAAATGCCATTTTCCATATGTTCGAGTAAAAATTAGGGGCACATTTGCTCAACCATATGGTATGGCCATTTAAAAATTGTGATTGATGTGATAAAATTGTTCTTCTAACAATGTGGTGAATGTGCATTCCACCAGCAATGTCTGTTTTACAGTGCCCTGGCTGACAGTTTATCAGACGCTTTCATCTTGCCAGCCTAATGGGTAGAATATAGTGCCTCACTGTGATGTTCATGTACCGACTTCTTTCGACTCAGTGTAGAACATGAGGCAAAGGTGTGGGAAAGGAAGATTTCCTGTTCCATTGGCAATCTCAGCTCACCCATCAAGTCTTCATCGAGGAAACAGCTTCATTAGCAACCTCAAACAGTGTGATGTCTTTGACCTGGCAGGAAGCAAATCCTCATAAATACAGTCTGGCCCAGAATCAACCAAAGTAACTCAGAAGCACCAAAGTCCTTGAAACAGATTAAAAGCCCAAGGAAACACACTGAGGTTGAACCTGAACCTAAGGTCCATGTAGTTTTTGTTTGTTTGTTTGTTTGTTTTGTTTTTTGAGAGGTTTTTGCTATAGGGCACATGTGCTCGCCAGAAAGACACAGAGAGACAGACAGAAATCATCCCTAACCCCCCGCACCGTGAGGATGGTCATGCCACAATCCCTTCTCCACCATTCTCCTCTCGGGATCTTGGTCACACACACACACACACACACACACGCGCACTCAGCATGAGTTTAAGTCACTGGGTCCAGGACTCGAACCATGGTCGACTACATGGGGGTCCAGTGACATAGCTATTACGCTAACTGCTGCTCTCCCATATAATATTAATACATGGCAGCTATGTTTGTGAGCTCTCCTAAGTTATTTTTGTTGTTCTCAGGAGAGGTGTGATCAGAGGAAAGCCATGTGCTGTTACAATGTTTTTATTTTTTTAATTTTTTGTCATCCCCTAGTATGAATGGCCACACTGTAAACCCTTCTCCTCCACTCTCACAAGATTTTGGACGTGCATGCACACGTGCCGGTATGATTCTCAGGCCACCAGGTCTGGGATTCAAACCACGAAGCTGGCCATGGTGGGATCTAGCACCTTAATCTCCATGCTGCCTGCTGGCCTGTGTTTTCTACATTTTTTTCACTGCACTAAGGCCACAGTTACTTAACTAGGCTACCTTACAGACACTATATTTCTCTTCAGGGGAGAAGTACCTTAACATTGAAGCAGATGAAAAACATTACTTGCTGACATTCTCTCTTCCTATAGATATGTCAGAAAAGGGTGATTTGCGTGGAACACTGAAGAGAAGTCAGAAGGAAGGTCGAAGGGAATTTAGCTGTAGGAAAATTTGGGAGAAATGGGTCTGGGAATTTGTAGATAGAGAGTTGTATGTGGATAGTGTTGTAAAGTGAAGTTCCTCTTGTAAATATTTTTAATTTCTAAAAATCTCACACTGATAAAAATGTGTGTTAAAAATGATTTGACTTCGGGAACTGGCTATGTTGCTGGACTCCCACGTAGTCGACCGTGGTTCGCGTCCCGGACCCGGTGGCTTAAAACTCACGCCGGGCGCGTGTGCGTGCGTGCCCAAGATCCCAAGAGGAGAAGAGAGGAGAAGGGATTGCGGCATGACCATCCCCCCTGGGGGGTGATTTCTCGCTTTCTGTCTCTATGTCTCTCTCTGTCTGTCTGGCGAGCGCACGCACCCTATAGTGAAAACCTCTCAAAAAAAAAAAAATTTGACTTCCACTGCTGATAATTGTGGACAGATCATGCTTTTTAATTTATTTTTATTTTTAAAAATAATTATTTTATTTAGCTTTATTTATTTATTTATCTTAATTTGACCAGAGAGAGAGTGAGAGAGAGAGGGAAAGTGAGAAAGCATGCGAAAGTGAGAAAGCAGGCCATCAAGTCCGGGACTCAAACTGTGGTGGGTCATGTGGGAATCCGGCGCCCTTAACTACCACGCCACCTGCTGGCCCCGTGGACAGATTATTCTAACTAACTCTCTTACTGAGAAAAATTTAAGTTGGATAAAATATTAATATATCCTTAAGCCATTGAGGATATCTTTTTTTTTTTTTGAGAGGTTTTAGGTCTAGGGCGCGTGCGCTCACCAGACAGAGAGAGACAAAGAGACAGAAAGCAAATCACCCCCTGGGGGGATGGCCACGCCGCAATCCCTTCTCCTCCATTCTCCTCTCAGGATCTTGGGCACGCACGCACACGTGCCTGGTGTGAGTTTAAGCTATAGAACGTGTGTGCTCACCAGAAAGACAAAGAGAGACAGAGACAGAAAGCTAGAAATCCCTCCCCCCCCCAGGGAGGATGGCCATGCTGCAATCCCTCCTCCTTCATTCTCCTGTCAGGATTTCAGGCACACATGCACACGTGCCTGGTGTGAGTTTAAGCTACTGGGTCTGGGACTTGAACCGCGGTCGACTACATGAGAGTCCAGTGACAAAGCCATTACACCAACTGCTGGCCCCTGCTCAGTATGTTTTTCAAGCCAAGTCCAAAACTCAAGCCATGCAGTCAGCCATGTGGGTTCCAGCCACCTTGACCAGCACACCACTATCTGGGCCCCTGTTTTTTAAGCCACCAGAACCAGGACTCAAACCCTGGTTGGTCATGTGGGATCCACTTCCTCTGTGCAGTGCTTAATCATTACACTAAGGGACTGGCCTGTATGGATCATTTGTTGATCCGGGAGTGAAAATTATAGAACTGAGCTGTGACTTTCACAGTCTCAAATGGTGAAAGGCAAGAGCTGGCCCTGTAGTGCAGCATGTTGTGAGGGAACCAGATTCCATATGGCGAACTGAGATTCAAGTCCTGGTGGTCTGGAAAATATGCTGGGCATGTGCGTGCATATGTGCCCAGGATCCTGGCAAGAGGAACGGAGGAAATCAAAGTGTGATCAGACCTTGTTAGGGAATGCTTTCTCTCTATCTCTAGTACATGTGAGTACCTTTAGGCATTAAAACATGAAATAAAATAAGTGAGGAGTGAAGGGCATACATGTCAAAAACCAAAAGCTACCCAGATTGAGATCTCCTCAACTAGGGATTGGGACCAAGCTTATTACCCTAATGATAAGGATGAACCAGAAGTAAGCCAGAATTCCTGAGGACCTGAAGCCTGGTTCATATAACTTGCATAGTCTAAGGAAATCTGAAACTTTAACTCGAATTAAGGTAATCCTGAAACTAGTGCTGCCTTCAGATAACCAACAGAAGAAAACAAAGATCTTCTAGGAAGAAAGACCCCATCTTTCTAGACCTCCAAAAATCGCCACGGATCAATCCAATGTTTAACAGACAATTGAAGATAACAAGGCAAATGGGGAAATAAGGCATGAGAGTAAATATAAAAAGAAACAACAGAAATAGATATTTACACAATATTTACAACATTACACGAATATGTACAATATTACAGAGTACACGCTATAAAATAACCTTTCTGGCCTACGTTTATAAACACGAAAAGCAAGCTGGAAAATACCAATACTAAACAAAACACTAAGAAACAGATACAGCAGATGTGAAAAAGAACAAAACAGAGCATTTAGATCTAAAAACAAAGTAAACAAAGATAAAAAATTAAATGATTATTGTCTTAGTCTGCTCAGGCTGCCATAATGAAATACCTGACTGCGGGTCTTAAAAAGATACATTTATTACTCATAGTTTTAGAGGCTGGGAAGTCCAAGACCAAGGTTCTGCCAGAGTCCATTTTATTTCCTTTTCTTTCCTTTCTCTTTTCTTTCTTTCTTTCTTTCTTTCTTTCTTTCTTTCTTTCTTTCTTTCTTTCTTTCTTTCTTTAGTTTTTGTGAGAAGGTAAGTGTGGTCATCAGAGAGATGGAGATGGAAGTTTTCTGGGGATTATGGGCACGCACATACACTCTCCCAACTTGTTTCAAGTTGTCAGTCCAGAACTCGCACCACACAGTCGATTATGTGGACTCCATCCACGTTAACCTCTGTGCCAACCACTGGGCCATGGTTCAGTTTCTTGTGAAGCCTTTCCTCTTGGCTTACAGAGCCACCACTGTGTCCTCCCATGACAGAGAGATAGGGTTAGCTCTCTGGTATCCCTTCTCATAAGAATATTAATTTTTGTGACCTGGAGACGGAGTAGTCGTTGTATCATTGTACTCTTACATGGTCGACTGTGGTTCAAGACTCGAACCCAGCAGATTGAAAAATCACGCCAGACACGTGTGGATGAGTGCCCAAAATCCCAGAAGGAAAATGGAGGAGAAGGGAATGCAGTGTGGCCATCCCCCTCAGGGGATGATTTCTCCCTTCCCTTCTCACTGTTTCTGTCTCTATCTCTCTCTCTCCAGTGAGCACACATGCCCTAAGGCAACACCTCTAAAAAAAAATTAATCCTTGGGCTAGTAGGGGCTTTGGAGGTTAAGGCAGCTGGATCCCATATGGCTGACTGTGAGGTTCAAGTCCCAGTGGCCTGAAATCACACTGGGTGTATGGGTGCACATGTCCAAAATCCCAAGAGGAGAATGGAGGAAAAGGGGTTGCAGCCCTCCCCTCAGGGGGCAACTTCTCACTTTCTGTCACTCTCTCTGTCTCTCTGTCTCTCTCTCTCTGGAAAGCATGCACACCTTATAGAAAAAAATAAAGAAAGAAAAGAGAAGAATATTAGTCCTATCAGATCAGAGCTCCACCCTTATGATTGATCTCAGTTAATCTTAATCATCTGCCTACAGGCCCTGTCTCCAAATATAGTCACACTGTGGGTTAGGACAACATCTGTGACGGTGGGGTACATAATTCAATTTGTAGAAAGTAGTTGAAAAATATATTAAATACAGCTAAAGGGATAATTCATAAAGTAGCATATAAATAAGAAGAAATTATGCAGGATATAACATGCAAAGATAAAAAGATACAATGCACAAAAGACTTGATAATGTTGTACTGTGGCACTGAATGAACTACCACCAAAGCCAGATTAAGATTAAAGAGAGTCTTTATTAACTGGCCTGAGACTACAGCCCGAGGCTGGGGGCATAGAATCAGAGCTGCAGCCCCCACCTAAGCAAGCAGTTACAGAAGCTGAATCAAGCAGGTTAATTATTTCTGAGGGCACTCTCTAGACCTTTGTTTAATGGTCTCCATGGCTCCGGGCAGGGGTCTGGTGATTGGTAGTTACATTGCTAAGGAACAGCTAAACAAAAGCGTTTCGGGCTAGTTAGCAAAGACAGTAGCAGGTACAGCATGTCACCCGATGCATTTTCTATATGGCTAGCATGAGCTATTTTCTCATGGGAAGAGCAAGCAGGCTTACAGAAGCAGACAGCCATGTGAGGGTAAGGGAACAAAATGGATGAACAGTTGCTCGTGTGCAAGATCTAATATGCAGCCTTCCACAGTAAGAGACCTAGAAGATAACCTGAGAAGGACTAAGAGATATTTCATCTTAGTCTTAAAGTCTTAGAAGAAGAAAAGATTTTAAAAATAGGCCAGAAGTGGGATCAGCAGTTAGTGTAACGGCTATGTCTCTGGACTCCCATGTAGTCGACCGCAGTTTGAGTCCCGGACCCGGTGGCTTAAACTCATATGTGTGTGTGTGTATGTGCGTGTGTGCGTGTGCGTACATAAGTTCCTATGAGGAGAATGGAGGAGAAGGGATTGCAGCGTGGCCATCCCCCTGGGGTGGGGGGTGATTTCTTGCTTTCTGTCTCTCTGTCTTTCTGGTGAGCACACA
>NW_006200713.1:919109-923805 GCF_000334495.1 Tupaia belangeri chinensis
CCCCAAAAAAGGGCCAGAAGTAATATTTGAAAAACGTAGCTAGAAACTTTGGGGAACTAATGAAGCACATCAATCCATGATGTTAGACATCCATGAGGCCTAACTAATTTTAAGCAGAATTAATAAAAAGAAATGTATATCTAGACACATTACGGGGAAACCAGAGAAAATAACTTTCTAAAAAATTTAGAGGAAAACGAGATTATTTTCAGAAGGCTTATTTACAGAATCTCAAAGAAAATAGAATGATATTTTCAATGAGCTGAAGAAAAATAACCACCAATCTAGAATTCTATTTATTGCAAAAATATCATTGAAGAACAAAGGCAACATAAAGACATCTTAGACAAACAAAAACGAGTTCTCTACCACCCGCAAATATGCATTAAAGAAAAAAATTAATGTATGTCATGTAGGCAGAAGAAAAATAACCTCAGATAGACCATCAGAGATCTAAGAAAGAATAAAACTCAATGAAGTGCTACAAGTGAGCAACTTTAAATGAGCATCCGTTGGGGGCCAGTAGGGGGTGTAGTGGTTAAGACGTTGAATTCCCACATGGCTGACTACGGTTTTAGTACTGGACCTGGTGGCTTAAAAATCACGACAAATAGGGACCAGCAGATGGCATAACAATTACATCACTGGACTACTGTGTAGTGGACAACAGTTCAAGTCCCTGATCCAGCGGCTTAAAACTCATGCAGGGTGCATGTGCGTGCACCAAGATTCCAAAAGGAAAATGGAGGAGAGAGGATTGTGGCATGGCTATCTCTCCTGGGGTGTGATTTCTCACTTTCTGTCTCTCTGTCTCTCTGGTGAACACATGTGCCCTATAGCAAAAATCTCTCAAAAACAAAACAAAACAAACACACACACACACACATCAAATAAATAGATAGATAAATAAACGAATAACATAACATTTGAGAAAACCATGCCAGGAACATATGCACATGTGCCCAAAATTCTGAGAGGAAAATAGAGAAGGGACTGTGGCATGGCCAGTGACCCTGGGGATTGATTTCTCACTTTCTCTCTCTCTCTTCCTGTCTCTCTAGTGAGTTCATGTGCCCTATAGCAAAAATCTCTCTCTCTTTTTCTCTCTCTTTTTAAAGAATTATTTTCTTATTTAAATTTATTTATTTATTTATTTAAATTTGACCAGAAAGGAACAGAGTGAGAAAGAGAGACAGACAGAAAGTGAGAAAGCAAGCTGCCAGGTTTGGGACTTGAACCGGGTTCCGTCATGTGGGAGTCCAGTGCCCTTAACCACCATGCCACCTGCTGGCCAGCAAAAATCTCTCTCTTAAAAAAAATAAAAATCCATTGTTCAAAACAAAAGTAACAATGTCATGTTGGATCTTTTTTTTCTTTTTTAATTGCCAGAGGGCACGTGCACTCACCAGACAAAGAGAGACAGAATTAGAGTGGGAAAGCAAACCTCCAAAGGGGCATGGTCACACAGCAATCCCTTCTCCTTCATTTCACCATTCCGTAGGGATCTGGGCATGAACACAATGCACCCAGCATGTTTCTCAAAACACCACGGCTGATATTTGGACCACAGCCGTCCATGTGGGATATGGCTCCATTAACTACTAGGCTATGGGGCCAGTCCTAGATCTTAAAAATATAGAATTAGGCAAGCAGGGTTAGCCACAGCAGTAAAACGTGATGCTCTGCAAGGCTGATCCACACGGTAAGGTTCAAAGTTCACATGCAGAGACCTCCCTGAGTATGCTGAGCATGCCTGTGCCCATGATCGGAGGCTACTAAACGCTGCAGGTGGACACTGACACAGCACCGAGTTGGGCGTGTCGCTTCTCTCTCTGTCTCTTTCACTCACGGAAGAAATAAATAACTTAAATATATACGCACAAACACATATATAGACATAGATGGAGAATTGAAACGTAAGAAAAATAATTGTCTCAATTGGGTGATTAAATTAAGCAGTTAGATGATTTCAGATATAAAATAGGTGATTTTTAAATTTAGAAATTTTTTTATTTTAAGTTTTTGCTGTGAGGATGTGTACACTTATCAAAGAAAGACAGAGAGAGAGAGAGAGAGAGAAAGAGAAAGTGAGACATTCTCCCCCCCCCACCCCCGGGTAGGGGATGGGTAACCACAATCCATTCTGCTTCATTCTTCTCTAGAGATTTTGGGCACACATGCACACATGCCCAGCGTGTTTTTCAAGCTATTGAGCTGGGGATTCGAACTGTGTTATCAGTTATGTGGGATCCAGCTGCCTTGCCTACCATGCCAGCAGCTGGCCCAATTCAGGGATGTTACTAACAGTAAAAGTGTGTTTTAGCACTAAGGGTATAATAACTAAAAATCAATGTTTAATTCTATTAAGCAATTTTTCAGAACTGAGGGTCCTGTCTTTTTTTTTTTTTTTAAAGAGAGATTTTTACTATAGGGCACATGCGCTCACTGGCGAGACAGAGGCAAAGAGACAGAAAGTGAGAAATCACCCCCAGGGAAGATGGCCATGGCACAATTCTTTCTCCTCCATTTTCCTCTTGGGATTTTAGTCATGCACACATATGCACCTGACCTGGTGTGACTTTTAAGGTTCTGGGTCTGGGACTCAAACCACTGTCGACCACGTGGGAATCCAGTGATATATATATATATTTTTTTTTTTGAGAGGTTTTTACTATAGGGCGCATGCGCTCGCCAGACAGACAGAGACAGAAAGACAGAAAGCAAGAAATCACCCCCCAGGGGGGAATGGCCACGCCGCAATCCCTTCTCCTCCATTCTCCTCTCGGGATCTTGGGCACACACGCACACGCGCCCGGCGTGAGTTTAAGCCACTGGGTCCGGGACTCGAACCGCGGTCGATCACATGGGAGTCCAGTGACATAGCCATTACGCCAACTGCTGGTCCTTGGAATCCAGTGACATAACCATTATGCCATCTGCTGGTCCCACTGAGGTCCCTGTTTTTAACAAAGACTTATTATATATATATTCTTTTCAACTTTATTATCTGCCCATTATTAGGAAAACAGGGGACAAAAGACAAAATGTTGAAAAAAAATAAAACCCAGACCAGAATAAATTATAGTCCCATTTACAATCTTTAATAATAAATAGAGAATAAACTACTAAGTAGCCCACCCCATCAGATAAACTGTGGATACTGAGGATGAACTCATATTCTCTTCTTTCATCTAGAATTCTCTTTATTTTTGTTTTTGTTTTGCGAGGTTTTTGCCATAGGGCACGTGCGTTCCCCAGAAAGACAGAGAGAGACACAGAGTCAGAAAGCAAGAAATCGCCCCCCAGGGGGCATAGCCACGCCCACAATCCCTTCTCCTCCATTCTCCTCTCAGGATCTGGGACACGCACGCACATGTGCACAGTGTGAGTTCAAGCCACCGAGTCTGGGACTCGAACTGCAGTCGACTACATGGGAGTCCAGCACCATAGCCATTACGCCAACTGTTGGTCCCACATCTAGAATTCTTAGTGACGTTCACATTCTACAGTTTACAACTCATGTCTCTTAACTAAAGAGATTATATTCAATTTCTGTTCAAAAACTCGTGTTTAGACATCTGTTTTAGTTGGCACAAAAAAATCAAAAAAAAAAAGGCAGGAGAAAACCAAGAAACACCCAGGGTCTTTGAGAAGAGCGGACACATCAGGTTTCACTGACGTTTCTGAGCCTGCTACCTGCTCACTCCTGGAAGTCTCTACAGGGTGGCCAGCCAGAGGTATCACTTACGCTCTGTCCTCTCTTCTCTAATACAGTCTTTGTCCCGTGATGATCACATTACTGGGGTGTTCTATTTTATGCTCACCTTGAACAACTTGAGTTCTTTTGCTAATACAAAACGGAGCAATTCATTTGCTTACAACAGACATTCTGATTGATCTGCTCCACCAGTGGGGTGGACTGTCAAAAGGACATCTACCGCCTGTAGCGGGAAAGGAGAAAACACTCCTCTGTTTTCAGAATGGCAACACACCCCGGCCTGGGCCAGCAGATCCCTGACCTACCCTTCCACTCCCAAATTTGCACATAGCAGGGTCTAAAACTGGCTACATACTTTCTTAACTTACTGAATTGATTTTAATATTGCCATGTAACTGCCGTCTAGAAAGGAGTGATCTACTCTCACAGCTCAGCTATGTAGACGATGGAATTCTCCAATTCCCACGCCTCCTTGAGCTTCCCTCAACAGCTTTAAGAGAGCTGATCTGACGCTCTTTGTGCCTCTGCGTTTTCTTCACTATGCTCTAAAGATTCTGTGAAGTTGATATAACCCACGTGTCCACAGTTTTCTAACGCCCACTGCCACCTCTGTTCTCCTGGTTACAAGTCCTACCACTTAGATTTAGGGATCCCTATGAAACTGCAGCCTGATGAGAAGTTGGAAGGTGATTTGCTCAGCAAGATTTCCTAGGTTGTTTGCTTTAAAATTTTTCTAGTGGGAAATATTTAGTTCTGAAGTTTTTGGTCAAGACGAAATTAACATTAAGGGAAAAAACTCGGGACCAGCAGTTAGCGTAATGGCTGTCGCTGGACTCCCATGCAGTCGACCACTTATCGAGTCCCGGACCTGGTGGCTTAAACTCATGCCGGGCGCGTGTGCGTGCGTGCCCAAGATCCTGAGAGGAGAATGGAGGAAAAGGGATTGCAGCATGGCCATCCTCCCCCCACCCCGACAGG
>NW_006200713.1:924098-925569 GCF_000334495.1 Tupaia belangeri chinensis
TGGCTATATCACTGGACTCCCATGTAGTTGACTGTGGTTCGAGTCCTGGACCCGGTGACTTAAACTCATGCCAGGTGTGTGTGTGCATGCGTGCCCAAGATCCCGAGAGGAGAATGGAGGAGAAGGGATTGCAGCATGGCCATCCCCCTGGGGGGAGATTTGTCACTTTCTGTCTCTCTATCTCTCTCTGTCTTTCTGGCGAGTGCACACACCCTATAGCAAAAACCTCTCCAAAAAACCAAAATCAGTTATTATGGTAAGAGTTAAGAGTCAATGATTTATAAACTAATAACATAAGAGAAAGCCAGCACTTGGAGAAGACAAGATGCCAAGGAGTAAAACAAAGTAAAAGTGTCAGTTTCTTAAACCTTCACCTTTTTTTGGCTTCTTGAGATGTTCAGTGATGGAGGTAGATTAGTGCAGCAAGAATGTACAGGTGTGGGCTGGTCTGCAGGCGTTGCAGTAGGGATGCGCCAGCAACGTAACGGAACCTTTGTTTCACTGCTAAGGTAACTGACAGAGGTTAGGCAGATCACCGAAGGTTCTATACTGTGACTCAGTAACAAAACTAGGATTCCAACCTGGTGGCCTCCAATACTCAGAGGGATGTGCCAGGGATGCCTTCCATGCACTTGCAGCTTTGCAATATTCTTTTTTTTTTTTTTTTTAGAGGTTTTGGCTATAGGGCGCGTGCGCTTGCCAGACAGACAGAGAGACAGAAAGTGAGAAATCACCCCCCAGCGGGGATGGCCACGCTGCAATCCCTTCTCCTCTGTTCTCCTCTCAGGATCTTGGGCACACACGCACATGCGCCCGGCGTGAGTTTTAAGCCACCGGGTCCGGGACATGAACCGCGGTCGACTACGTGGGAGTCCAGTGACATAGCCATTATGCTAACTGCTGGTCCCAGCTTTGCAATATTCTGACATGACCCTTCTTTTTTTCATATTCTGAATGCTAGTGTAATTCTTTGGGATTTTTTTTTTTAATTATATTCTTTGGGATTTTTTAGGGGTTTAGGGGGTGGCAGGGGTTCTTCTCCAGAGACTAAAGAATTTGAACACAGAATAAACACATAAACTCCACAAGGCAAAGAATTTGACTGAAAACACAGCTCTTAGGAGTGGGAAGACCTCCACAAAATCAGTCTCATTTCCCATATGAACTTCCGTCCTGGTGAAATCAGATGTATCAATCACACCAATACCAGTCCTAAAGGGTAAAACTAAAAACGAGGAGTAGAGCAGACGTTCTTCTTCAGTAGTGCAGGCAGCTCGTGGCCCGAAAGCCATGTTCTGGGAAAGCCACATCTCACAGAGTCACATGGTCAGAAAATTACCGCACATAGCCTGGGTCATCAGCCCGTCTCCTGCTATGCATTAGCCTAAGCCATGTATGTATCAATAAAGGCCATGTGTGTGCACATTTTTTTTTTTTTGAGGGTTTTTCACTGACGGGCGTGTGAACTCGC
>NW_006200713.1:925584-927082 GCF_000334495.1 Tupaia belangeri chinensis
AGACATAGAGACAGAAAGCGAGAAATCACCCCCCAGGGGGGATGGTCACGCCGCAATCCCTTCTCCTCCATTCTCCTCTCAGGATCTTGGGCACACACGCACATGCGCCCGGCGTGAGTTTTAAGCCACCGGGTCCGGGACATGAACCGCGGTCGACTACGTGGGAGTCCAGCGACATAGCCATTACGCTAACTGCTGGTTCCCTGTGCACATTTTTTTAGTCAGTTTCTCATTACTATGTCTTATAGCTGAATTTGAAGTCAATAAATCAATGCTGCAGGGCTAGTAGGTGGCATGGTGATTAAGGCATTGGATTCCCACATAGAAGACCACGACTCGAGTCCCAGATCAGGCGGCTTCTTTCTCTCTCTGTCTCTCTCTGATCAAATTTAAAATTAATTAATTAATAAAAAAAAATAAAACAATGCTGCAAACCCAACCACGCCTATCTGACCCATGAGGCTGAACATGGTGTACAAGGACACTCAGGGAACCCCAACACACTGCACAGCATGAAATTTGTAGCACCCCACTTCCATCACACTGGGGACTCAAATGGTTGCATTGCAGCTTCCACTCACCATTTGGGAATCCTCTCTTCTTTCAAACCAGGACTTGAATAGAGGCACCTTCCAGTTTGATTATATCCTGGGTCCATAGTATCCCTCAGGTACAACGAGCAATAAACCAGCTAAGAGAAGCAGCTGGGAGTGGTTATAGAGCCTAAGCTTTGCAGGAGACCTGAGTTCAAACCCTGCATCTGTCAGTAGCCATGGATACTGAGAGAGTTAATCGATTGCACTGGTATCCTACTTTGAGTTCCTTTCAAATCAGGTCCTAAGGCAAAGAGTCAAGTTTAAGTGGTTTATTTGGCAGAGGAATCAGAAAACACTATTACAAGAATGGGGGAAATGAGATAAGAAAGGGAAGGCAGACAAAAGAGGAGAGGGTGCATTACCAAGTGCCCTACTCCACTGAGTCACTAATAGCAGCAATAACTGAGGCTAGGTAATTAATAGGAATGGAAGTTCATTCCACTCCTGGTTTGAAGTCCCAAGGTCCAGAAGCCACACCTGGTGAGAGTCTTCTTGTTGGTGGGATCCTGAGATGGTTCAGGGCATCCCATGGCATGTGTCCATTTCCATGTCTCTGCTCTGGTCTCATTATCTCTTTTTGTAAACCCACCAGTACTCAGATAGAGGCCCTACCCTCATAGCCTTTCCCAAGCCTAATCATCCCCAAAGGCTCTTTTTTTTTTTTTTGGAGAGATTTTCACTGTAGGGCGCGTGCGCTCGCCAGACAGACAGAGACATAGAGACAGAAAGCGAGAAATCACCCCCAAGGGGGATGGTCACGCCGCAATCCCTTCTCCTCCATTCTCCTCTCGGGATCTTGGGCACGCACGCACACGCGCCTGGTGTGAGTTTTAAGCCACCGGGTCCGGGACACGAACCGCGGTCGACTACGTGGGAGTCCAGCAACATAGCCATTAGGCTAA
>NW_006200713.1:927115-952735 GCF_000334495.1 Tupaia belangeri chinensis
CTCATTCCTACTCTCTTAATCCCTTCACGATGGCTCATCAAGTGCTAATGTATAAATTTGGAAGAGCCCATTCAAACCATAACACCTAGCAAGTCACTGCTGTAGACAAGTGGAACATAATTCTTTTTTTGGGGGGAGGGGGGGGAGTTTTTTGCTATAATGCATGTGCATTTGCCAGAGAGACAGGCAGAAAGTGAGAAATCATCCCACAGTGGGCTATGCTGCAATCCCTTCTCCTCCATTCTCCTCTTGGGATTTTGGGCATGCACACACACACAGCCAGTATGAATTTTAAGCTACTGGATCTGGGACTCGAACCGTGGTCAATAACGTGGGAGTCCAGAGGTATAATCATTATGCCATCTGCTGGTCTTAACTGGAGCATAATTCTGATAGAGAACATGGGGAGACTGAAATGTGCACCTAAGAGTTTTCCCAACAAGGCAAGTGACTGATAAAGTGGGTCTTTATCAGTCTTTAATTAAGGGCTGCCTGGAAGCAGGGAGGAACATTGAGTCATTGGTACTTCTGGCCTGCCTCTTGGGTGGACAGGATGGGCTCTGGCAGCCAGAGACAACTCTAGGCAAATAACTGCACCCATGAGCAGTTGGCAATCTGGCCCCCGAGCCTAGAAATAGTAAGTGTGAGAATAGAAGCTCGGCAACATTTGCTACACACAGGGCTTTTTTTTTTTTTTTTTTTTCTTCTTCTTCTTCTTTTTTTGTCATCTCTAAACCCACCTCACTGAGCAATGGAAGTCATTATCATTATAGCCAAAATAGATTAGGGAAGTTGAGAGACAGCATAGTGAAGTGAACACTGCTCCCCCATCCCAACCACCACCACTGAAACGAACGTTCACATTCTGATCCTCAGAACCTGTGAATGGTGCATTCAATGGATAAGGGGGACGTTGTAGATGGGATTACATTAAGGGTTTCAAATGAAAAGATTATCTGGCCAGGAGATGGTATAGCGGTTATGTCTCTGGGTTCCCATATGGTCAACTGTGGTTTGAATCCTAGACCTGGTGGCCTGAAACTCATACCAGGCATGTGTGTGCACATGTCCAAGATCCCAGGAGGAGAATGGAGAAAGGATTGCAGCATGGCCATCCCCCCCACCCCTGGGGGAGTGGTGATTTCTCACTTTCCATCTCTATGTCTCCACCCCTCAGCACTCATGCCCTAAGTCACAAAACAACTTTTTTTTTTGAGAGGTTTTTGCTATAGGGCGTGTGCACTCACCAGACAGACAGAGAGACAGAAAGCAAGAAATCATACCCCAGGGGGGATGGCCACGCCGCAATCCCTTCTCCTCCATTCTCCTCTCGAGATTTTGGGCACGCACGCACACATGCCTGGCGTGAGTTTTAAGCCACCGGGTCCGGGATTTGAAACATGGTTGACTACATGAGAGTCCAGCGACATAGCCATTACACTAACTGCTGGCCCCGTGTCACAAAACCTCTTTAGAAAAAAGAAAAGAAAAAAGGAAAGGAAAGGAAAGAAAAGAAAAGGAAAGGAAAAAGAGGAAGAGAAGAGAAGAAGAGAAGAGAAGAGAAGAGAAGAGAAGAGAAGAGAAGAGAAGAGAAGAGAAGAGAAGAGAAGAGAAGAGAAGATTATCTTGAATTACGCAGATGGGTTCAATGTCATCACACAGGACCTTATAAGAGGGAGGCAGGAGGGTGCAGGTCAGAGAAGAAGAAGACATGATGGGAACAGAGGTCAGAATGAGGTGGGGCCAGGAGCCAAGGAATGCAGGTGGTTTCCAGAAGCTGGAAGAGGCATGGAAACAGATCCTCCCTTAGAGCTTCCAAAAGGACTGCAGCTCTGCTGGCCCAGGTCAGACTTCTGGCCTCTAGAACTATACAATAATAAATCTGGATGTGTGGGCCACTAGGCTTATGGACATTGGTCACAGCAACCCTCTGAAATTAATATGAAAAGATGCACTAGGAATAAGAATAGCTAACACATAGTTCTCCCTGTGAGCCAGCACTAAGCATTTTAAGTGTCTTAACTCCGTTAATCCTTACACCAACTATCATTCCTTTGTGGCATGGCCTTTAACTCATCTTGCCTACTGAATATCTTTTATATCTCTCTGTTCTACAGCTTAATAATAATAATAATAAACTTTAAATTAGTTTTGTCATGGTTTCCCTTCATAGCAACAAATTCTCTTCCTGCAAAACATCTGGTGGCAAATGCTTCCTCTCCCTGCCAATAAGAGTGAAGGCTGGTACAGTCTGACTTGAAGTCAGATGAATAAAATCAGCCTTGGCCCCTTTAAGTCCGGCTGATTGGAAGTGAATGTTTTTTATCTTTTGCTGTTTGCTCTTAGTACATCTATTTAATTATTCAGAGGAAGGCTCCCTGGTATTTTAACTGTAGAAGTTGCATCTACAGCTAAAATCTTCCATCAGCCCCATGATGAAGTTTCCAGGCTGAAGCACTGGAAACATCAGTGGTGTGACATTCCTGGAATCCATTCTCTTAGCTCTGGAAGGAAAGCTAGACTTGGGCTTTGGTTTATTGGAGCATGAAGTTCCTTACTGACGGCACTACAGCTGCATGGGCAGGAAAACCCACCAGACACTCTGGGCCAGTGACTACAGTGATGTGAACAGAAAATTGCCACGAATACAACAATGACAGTTTTTTTTTTCTTTTTCTTTTTCTTTTTTTGAGAGGTTTTTGCTATAGGGCACATGTGCTGGCCAGAAAGACAGAGAGAGGGACAGAAAGCGAGAAATCACCCCCCCTCCAGGGGGGATGGCCATGCTGCAATCCCTTCTCCTCCATTCTCCTCTCAGGATCTTGGGCATGTATGCACACACAGGTCTGAGACTCAAACCAGGGTTGACTACATGGGAGTCCAGCGACATAGCCATTATGCCATATGTTGGTCCCGACAATGACAGTTTTTGTATTCTGAGAAAACTCTTGGAGGTTGGAGAAAGAATCTCATATAAGTTGTGTATCAGTGTGCTATTAAATTAGGTTTTCTTCCCCCTTCTCTTTCTTGGTTTCTTCATTTGTTTTCTCTTTCTTTTTTCTTTTTTTGTTTTTAAGTTGACAGAGGGTATGTGCATGTGCCAGAGAGAGAGAGCACAACTCATGAGGAATGGTCACTTCATCACTCCACCATTCCTTCTCCTTCATTTCTCCTTTCAAGATTGTGGGCATGCACGCTCACATACCTGGCATGTTTCTCAAGCTGGAGGATCCAGGACTCGAACCATATAGTTAGCCATGTGGGATCCAGTCACCTTAACCACCATGCCATGGGCTAGCCCTGTTTCCCATTTATTTCCAAATAATGTCAGATATAAAGACAGAAAGGAAACTGAGCAATCGTTTCATTTAACAAGGAAAGGAAGATGACTTACTAACAGGAAGGGTATTTAGCCAAGACTCCCAAGTACAGATTATCAACGCTGTAAATAAGGAAACAAACATTTTTTTTTTTTTACCATGAATCAAATTTCCCCGAAAAGGGAATTTTATTGATTACTTTATTCCCTTACAAACAGACCAACTGTAATCAAATGAGGTGAACATTCACCTCAGGATTTTGCCATCTTCATACTAGAAAAGATGAGGCTTAGAACTGGATCGCTTGACCCTTTCTCTTCTTATCTCCTCCCAGTTCAAAATGCTTACATCTCTTGATAGGGAGCATTCTCTTAGATCTGCAGTTGGGCTCAACACATTCAAGCCTCAGCACAATCCTCTTTGTAGTTTTTGCCTTTTTCCGGAAAATAGGCTTAGTCTGTCCACCGTAGCCACTCTGCCTCCTGTCATAACGCCGCTGTCCCTGAGCACACAGAGAATCCTTGCCCTTTTTGTACCGTGTCACTTTATGAGGTTGGTGCTTGCCACACTTCTTACAGAAGGCCTGGCGGGTTGTAGGGACGCTCACCATGCTTGTGGGTCTGCTATCTGCACAAAAAGCAGAAACAAACATTTGATTTGAATCCTCCCTGGGTCTCATAAAGATTCAGGCTCTTGGTATTTCTAAAGTATTGCATCAGCTTCCTACCTGTTACTTTATCTGTCTTCCTTTTTATGCTATAAATTCCTAGGGGGCAAGTCCCAGGCTTACTTATCTTCATTTCTTCAAGTCCCAAACACTTCTGAACACACAGAAGGTGTTCATCCTTACTGAATGGGATGACAAGTTGACTGGCTGTATACATTCACTCATACATAAATAAAGTTCATAGTTTATCGCCGTTGAATCACTCCAGGTTGCAGCTGTGTGCCCAGTGCAGAGCCCAAGGCAGCTCAGTGACCACTCATTGAATATAAATGAAGTTACAAGGGCCGACCTGAGCCTCCCCACCTCCTGCTCCAGGACTCTGGCAGCCAGCCCTACTTTGGTGGTTTCTCTCCCCACAGGCTTAGTCACTGCAGAGCAATTCAGCAAGGACTCCTTGTGCTCTGGCGGGGATGCTGAAGGCATGTGTGGGGACGTGCACACCTTTCTGCAGTCCACGGCCCGCACACAGCGGCTCAGACCCAACAACCACATGACCTCGCAGTTGCGTTCTGGTCCATTGTCCGGCATTTTTGTCTTACACCTTGGGACAGGAAGTACACTTTCTGAAACACTCTTAGAATAATAGATACAGGCCTAAAGAATAAAGATGAACCAGCTTAAAGGAGAAGAAAATGGGGCCAGCAGGTGGCATGGGTATCAAGGTGTTAGACTCCTACATGGTTGACTCCACAGTTTGAGTCCTGGACCCGGCAGTTTTAAACCATGCTGGGCACATGTGTATGTGTGCCCAAAATCCTGAGAGGAGAATGGAGAAGAGATTGCAGTATGACCATGCCCTTTTGGGGGTGATTTCTCCCTTTCCTTTTCTCCGTCTCTCTGGTGAGCACACGTGCCCTATGGCAACAAAAAAAATCTAAGAAAAAAAAGAAGAAAACAACAGGTTGAGGACAACTAAGACTGAAGAAAGCCTACAGTGCAAGGGATTAACTTGGAAATTGAAGAGGTAAAGAGAATGATTTCCTCCTTAAATCTAGAGTAAGAAAATGCTTTCAAAAATGGAACCAGGGACCAGCAGTTAGCGTAATGGCTATGTCACTGGACTCCCACGTAGTCGACCACGGTTCAAGTCCTGGACCCAGTGGCTTAAATTCACGCCAGGCACGTGTGTGTGCATGCCCAAGATCCCGAGAGGAGAATGGAGGAGAAGGGACTGCAACAAGGCCATTCCCCCCTGGGTGGTGATTTCTCGCTTTCTGTCTCTCTGTCTCACTTTGTCTGTCTGGCGAGTGCATGTGCCCTATAGTAAAAAAAACTCCCCCAAAAAAAAAAAAAAATGGAACCAGAAAAAGGATGACACATTTGTGATTTGGGAAGGCTACAGTGAAAAGTAGCTTCTTAGGTTTTAGAACCCAGGGGTCTCCAATAGCCTTGGGCTACTTCTGAAATACTCTAACGTCATAATTTCTCAATTGGCAGTAGAGATGCCTCCTGGCTGGGTGACCTTGGGCACGTTACTTGACTTCACTGTGCCTCTGTTTTTGCATCTACCTACAAGGAATTGTTGCGAGGATAAATTAATCAAGATCTATCAAAGGCCTAGAATGATGCCTGGCAAAATAGTAAATGTAATATAGTTGTTATCTTGTATTTTAACTATTTTTTGTTCTTTTCTAAAAAAGAATATTCATTTATTATTATTTTTCAATTTGAAGAGAGAGAAACAGAGAGAGAGAGTAAGCAAACTGCCAGGTCCGGGTCTTGAATCGTGGTCAACCATGTGGGAGTCCAGTGCCTTAACCACCATGCCACCTGCCAGCCCACTATTTTTTTGTTCTTAAGGAAAAACTCAACAAAATAAAATTCCTATTAATTGTTGAACAACATTTTCCATGCATGCATCAAACAAGCCAAACAAATACACAAAAATAAATAAATAAATAAATAAATAAATAAACAACTTCAGAGGCAAAAAGAAAAGGAAAAAAAGAAGAAAACTTTTATCTCTGACTTTTTAAACTATCGCATGCAAGATAACTACTTGTAGTACTGCTAAGTACTATGACTATGCAAAGAAGCTTAGTGGAATGCTTAAAACAAGATTTTTGTGTTTTGCCTGTCTTTTCACAAGGATCTTTCCCCCTCAAGATTATGAAGAGCAAGGTCACACCCCAAGCAAATTCAGAGCACTCTAAAGGCTGGTTGGGTTTCCTAAGATCATTAAGCATGGTTGACCCCTAACAATATGTACAAAAATATAAAATGTAAATTAAAAATGCAAAAAAAAAATCTTTTCAAAATACTTGTAAGGAAAAACACAAAGCCTTGAAACTTGGTCTTCCTCCCTCCCTCGTTGCAAATTCACACTGTGGTTTTGGTGGGTGGTAGAATGCACGTACAATCTGGGGATGGCGTGGGTCACAGTAGGTGATCAGGCTTGTCTACTCCCAATTTAGAAGCGAAAGTGAATAGGCCATTGCAGTCTCTTATTTTATGTTTAACTTTTCCTTCTTTGCTGTCTAGTCATCCTCATCATTCAGCCGCTCATGCACCTGTAGCAGCCTCGGCTTCGTCATCTTTCTCTCTGTCCACCTCTACAACTTCACCTTCTTCCTCTACCTTATCTTCAGCCTCCGCCCTAAACATTCCACGTGGACATTCCCATTCATGGGTGTGTTGTCCATGCTCTGCTCCTCCAAAACTTCCTTCCCCCTTGAAAACTCTTGCCAGTGATCTCTGAGCTGGGATTCATGATCCCATCTGACATGGAGGGTCACACAGGTGATGCCATGTAGTGAATTAAAAAGAAAGAAAGCAGCAGCCAAGCAGTGGCAGCAGCAATGCAACTGGACCCACGTGGAAGGTCCTGAGTTTGCAGTGAGGACCTCCCTGAGCAGGTAGTGCTGGGGTCACACACGGGAGCCTGAGATGTAGGCTGGCTGAGACAGGGAGTGGATCACAGTATGGGGACCCTGTTGGGGATGCCCATCTCTCTATTGCTCCTGGAATAAATAAATAAACTATTTTTTTTTAATTTTGAAAGAAAACAGAAAGTGACAGTTGGCTATAAATCTCCTGAGAGTCCTCTGTGACTGAGGTACCCAGGATTTAATTGCCGGATCTCAGAACAGAATCATTCAGAATACTTGTCGATTAATTTCTCACTTAAAGGTTTTTAGATTGGTGTTTTTGCCTTAAAGGGTCCAGTCGATAACACCCATGAATGAATATCCTTTGATTTCCCCATTTGCCCTTTTACCCCTTTCAAAGAACTTTCCATTCACTTAATTCTCCCGATGCCTGATTCTTCTTACACCATCTGTCTCCCAAGGAAGAAAGAGGAGACCAGAGAGGTAAAAATCTTGACCAAGTTCCCCCCAAAATTCCTCATCAAGGTTCCAGCTCCCAAATGGCCCTCAACAGAGAGTCATTAACCCAGGATCACTAATGATCATTCCCTCAGAATTCAGGATAGAGTGGGTGTGGAAATGATGAACACCCAACAGTACAAGATGCTCTGCTTCATTAAGAAGCAAATTGAGGGGCTGGCAGGTGGTATGGGAGTTAAAGGTGCTGGATTCCCACATGGCCGACCACAGTTTGAGTCCCAGACTTGGCGGCTTGCTTTCGCACACTCTCTCTCTCTCTGGTCAAATTGAAAAATAATGATAATAAAAAAAAAAAAAAATCTTAAAAAAAAAAAAAAGAAAGAAAGAAAAAGAAGAAGAAGAAGGAGAAGAAGAAGAAGAAGCAAATTGAGGGACCAGCAGATGGTGTAATGATTACATCACGGACTCCCATGTAGTCAGCTGTGGTTTGAGTCCCGCACCTGGTGACTTAAAACTCATGGCACAGGGGCTGGCAGGTGGTGTGGTGGTTAAAGGCACTGGATTCCCACGTGGCCAACTGCAATTAGAGTCCTAGACTTGCTTTCTCACTTTCCCTCTCTCTCACTCTTGCTCTGTCCCTCTAAGTAAATAAATAAACTTAAATAAAATAATACCTTTTTTTTTTTTTTGGAGAGGTTTTTGCTACAGGGCGCATGCGCTCACCAGACAGACAGAGACATAGAGACAGAAAGCGAGAAATCACCCCCCAGGAGGGATGGTCACGCCGCAATCCCTTCTCCTCCATTCTCCTCTCGGGATCTTGGGCACGCACGCACATGTGCCTGGCGTGAGTTGTAAGCCACCGGGTCCGGAACGCAAACCGCGGTCGACTATGTGGGAGTCCAGCGACATAGCCATTACACTAACTGCTGGTTCCCAATAATACCTTTTTTTGGGAGAGATTTTTGCTATAGAGCATGTGTGCTTGCCAGAAAGACAGAGAGAGACAGAGAGACAGAAAGTGAGAAATCATCCCTACCCCAAGGGATTGGCCATGCTGCAATCTCTTCTCCTTCATTCTCCTCTTGGGATTTTGAGCACGTACACAGACGTGCTTGGTGTGCGTTTAAGCCACCAGGTCCAGTACTTGAACCCCTGTCAACTATATGGGAGTCCAGCGACATAGCCATTACGCCATCTGCTGGTCCCTAAATAAAATAATTCTAAAAAATAATAAATTCATGCCTGGTGGATGTGTTTGCATACCCCAAATTCTGAGAGGACAATGAAGGAAAAAGAATTGCAGTATGGCCATCCCCCTGAAGGATAATTTCTCTCTTTCTGTCTCTCTCTCTCTGCCTCTCTCTCTCTCTGGTGAGTGCATGCACCCTATAGCAAAAATCTCTCTTAAAAAAAAAAGGAAGAGGCAAATTGAGGATTATCTCCATGGCCATGTTTAAGGAAGCTGGATCCCACATGGCCAAATAGAGGTTTAAATCCTGGCACTGAAAGCATGAAAAACACATTGGCTGCATAAACATGAGTGCCTCAAATCCTGACAGGATGGAGGAAAAGGGAACGTGGAGTGACCTTGCCCCATGCGGGGGGTGCTTTCTTCCTCTTCCTCTCTCTCTGTCTGTCTCTGATAAGTGCACACATTCTGTGTCAAAAGAAAAAAAAAAAAAGCAATTGAGAAGCAAGTCATTTGCTTCTTGACTTTCACACCTTGTCCTTTTCTGTGTCTTCTCTCACAGGATTCCCTGATGTCTGAGAAGAAAGGGTCTGGAACGAAAGGGACAATGTGGCCTTAGCCATCCTTCTGGAGCACGTGGGCCCTTTCGCTGCCTTATTTATAAAGAAAGTTTTCCTTAAATCGCCATTCCTTCCAGCAGCTCTGAAGAAAGATCAGAACTGTTAGGACTTCTCCCCACAAGCATAGAATCAAGATACAAGGTTTTTATTCTCCTGGAGGTGAACCTAATGTTGGAACGATACCCAGAAGGCTGAGGCTCTATGCTTCATTCCTCTCCTTGTCATTCAGGCATTTCTTTTCTGCAAACAGCTCCTGAATTTGTAAAAAATAAACTAATTTTACTCTATTTAATGTTAATTGTTAATATTAAGTGTGAGTGTTATGTAAGATCACAACTTGGATCCTGGGTTGACTTGAGACATGCCAAGATCACAGCATGATGGGACCCTGTCGAGACTGCATTTTTTTTTTCTTCCTCTCATGAAAGGAACAATACAAATAAACTTTTTAAAAAATGTTGATGTTGGGACAACAAGTGGCATGGATTGAGGTTCAAGTCCTGGATTTGGAGGCTTGAAAATTAGGCTAGGTGGGGACCAGCAGTTGGCATAATGGCTATGTTGCTGGACTCCAACATAGTCAACCGTGGTTCAAGTCCCAGATCCGGTTGCTTAAATTCATGCCTGGAGCATGTGTGTACATGCCCAAGATCCCAAGAGGAGAATGGAGGGGAAGAGATTTATGTCTCAATGTCTCTCTCTGCCTTTCTGGAGAGTGCATGCACCCTATAGCAAAAACCTCTCAAAAAAAGAAAAAGAAAAAGAAAATTATGTTGGGTATATGTGCATGCATGCTCAAAATTCCTGGAAGAGAATGGAAGAGAAGGGATTACGGCATGGCCATCCTCCCTGGGGGGTGATTTCTCACCTTCCCTCTTATTGTCCCTCTCTTTGTAGGGTAGCACTCAGGCCCTATGGTAAAAACTTTTTTAAAAAAAATGCTAATTTTCATTGCTACTGTGAAGATCAAATACTATCATGTCTCTGAAAGTGCTTTGAAGTCTCTAAAATACTCCACTTGTTGGCCGGAGTACTTTACTGAAACGCAAATTTGTTTTTTATTTTCCTAGCATTTCCTGTGTGTAGCATTTGCAAGGTAAAAGCAGTTCTTTCTATTTCCTAGGAAGGCTGATGGTCATTGAAGCGGGGGTGGCACATGAGTGCCTTTGAGAGACCAGAGGTGGTTGTGATGGACAATGCGGTGCCTTGTCAAGATCCCCTGCTCAGGACCAAGACACATCCCCACTGCCAGGAAGGATGGCCTCTGGGACTGCCCTGACCAAAGCTACATGCCCTTCCTGGGAGTACCTGGGTCTGAAGACGGGTTGCCTCAATTCAAACGGCTGTGAAGGATCTCTGCAGCTCCATATCTGCAGGTGGGATTGGTGGAGGCCTCTATGGTGAAGACATCACACCCCAACTTCCCCATTTGCCCAGTGCTCTTTTTCTTACTCCTTCTAGGCTGTTGTCCCTGGAAGCACTCCCCAGTGAACTTCCTAAACGTGAGTCTTCATCTCAGAGTCAGCTTGCCCAGCTAGAAAGGGAGCTGCCGGGGGGCTGAGAGTACTGGACCCCCCCTCCCCAGCTTTCTGCCAGCAGCTGGGGCTGAGGGCAAAATTTCATAACGGAACAGCTGTGTGCTGCATGGGTTGGGGAGTTGCTGTACTACCCCGAGAGACGATAAAAGTCTTCTTGAGATCCGTGTCTTTGCCTTCTACCTGATCACTCTCTAGTAATAGGTTAAATGATGTTCCCAGTAGCCAACAAAGAACTCATGACACCCTCAGAAATCACCGGACATTAGCTGAGTCTATGGCAAAGTCCTGGTGTCTTTCTCCGGGCTCATGCCTGCTGTCCTCTGTGGCTTGGAGCACAATGTTTCTAGAGTCCACTGTCCTCATATTTCCCTTGGCACCTAAATAAATTCCCAGGGTTATTGCCAGAACTCAAATAAACAACTGTGACCTCAGTCTGAACTGAAAGAGAGTGAGAAAAAAAAAAAAAAAAGATGACCTCAGACAACCTTTCCTCCCCATTTTATGTATACAGACCTTTAAGCACATGACCCAATAGGAGCGCATCTAACTCTATCTATATTCCTTACCCACGTGTCTTGAGCTAGAGCCTCATAACCAGCCAAGAAGGATGCGTCAGGGATGGTAGCTTATGTTATTGTGCTGACGTGGGAGATGACTTGTGTGGCATGAGGCTCAAGCACCCAAATGGACACCACCCTGTCAGGAAAGATGCCTATAAACAAGCTCAGGGTTACACAGTGCAAACAGTTACACCACTAACTCCCTATAAAACATTAGTAATAAGGCTGGCTCCATAACCTGGTGGTTAAGGGAACCAGATCCCACATCACTAACCATGTGGTTCAAATGCTGGACCCAGTGGCTTAAGAAGCACACCGGGCAGGGACCAGCAGATGGCCTAATAGTTATGTTGTTGGACTCCTATGTTGTCGATCACAGATCGAGTCCCGGATCCAGCAGTTTAAAACTCATGCCAGGCATGTGTGCATGTGTGCCCAAAATCTCGAGAGGAGAATGGAGGAGAAGGGATTGTGGTGTGACCATCTCCTCTGGGGGGAGGGTGATTTCTTGCTTTCTGTCTCTCTGTCTCTCTGGCAAGTGCATGCACCTTAGAGCAGAAATCTCTCTTAAAAAAAAAAAAAAAAGATTATTTGAAAAAAAAATACCAGGCATGTATGTGTTTGTACCCCAAAGCCTGAAAGGATGGGAGAGATGGAGAAGAATTGTAGTGTGACTGTTCCCCATGGGGTTGCTTTATCCTATTTCCCTCTTCTCTCTCTGTCTCTCTCTGGCAAGACAGAAAAACATCAATGATATATGCTGTCTAGTTGAATTCTCCCCACCCCCCAAAAGCAAACCTGAGAAAAGAATGTAGGTGCAGGTATTTGGGAGTTGCTCCCAGGAAGCAGGAATAGGGAGTGACGAGCATGAGACAGAAAAGGGAGAAAAGATAGCAACAGTGGCTTAATGAGCTGGTTACCACTGTGGACAACTGAGACTCAATCCTGTCTGGACTGTCTGAGAAACCTTGGAGAAAGGACATCACAAGGGCTCCATGAGGGAAAGGAGGCTGGGCCTCTCCCAGTGATCCCACTCCCCACTGGATGGATGCCAAAGGTGGTGCCTAAGGTGTACTGAAATCAGGCGAGTGGCAGGGCTGTGACAGCACATCACTGTTGCAGTCTGCTGTTGTGTCACTTACAGAAATACCTGAGACTGGGTGATTTAAAAAGAACAGAGGTTTATTTGACCACAATTCTGGTAGCCAGAAAGTCCAAGTGCACAAGACTGGCATTGACCAGACACATTACAACAGGGCCAACAGAAGTAGAGAGGATGGCAGTGCGTAAAGAGAGAGACCTGAGGGCAGCCATCTTCCTTTCATAACAATCCACTCTCACGAGAACTAAACCATTCTCTGAAGAGCTAGAACTCACTGAATCTCATGAGCCATCATTATTCCATTCCCGAGAGCAATGCCTCCATGATCCAATCTCGGCCCACCAGGCCCCATTTCTTAAAGGTCTCCCCATCTCCCAATGATATTGCACTGGTGGTCAGACTCCAAAACATGAGTCTGGGGGACAAACCATTATCCAAACCATGAAAACCACAAACTTGTGGTACAAATACTTAATAAAAAATATGAAGTGGCTCCAAGAAGGATGAAGTTATGATAAAGCACATTGGGATCTTGCCAACCCAACTTTCCTTCCTTTGGGAGATACCTTTCTCTCCCTATCATTGTAATCATGCTTGTTCTAGGTGGCATGCAGAAAAATGGGCCCACAATGGTATCCACATTGCAATCCCTGGAATTTGTAAGTGCATTTTAGATTATGTGGCAAAGGGGAGTTAAGGTTGCAGAAGGAATTAAGATGGCCAATCAGCTGACTTGAAAATGGGGAGCTTATCCTGGATTATTCAGTGCACCCAATGTAATCGCAAAGGTCCTGACAAGTGACAGAGGGTGACTGGAGAAGGAGGACTAGAGGGACGACATCATGAAAAGAATGACAGGACAACAGGGCCCAAGCCTAGACACGCAGATGATCTCTCTAAAACTGAAAGACAAGGAAACACACCCTCTCCACGAGCCTCCAGGAAGAAAGGCAGCCCAGCTAACACCTTCAGTTTAGCCCAGTGATTCCCGTTTCAGACTTTGGACTTCTACAACTATAAAGTGATAAAATTCAAGCTACTAAGAGGAAGGCAAACTATGAGCTAACTGGGTCAAATTATCACCCCCAGGGGTAGAAACATCACCCAGTCAGCCACATCTGGTCCATGGTGATTCACGCAAGGACAGGTACATACCTAGGCAGAGCCAGGCCCTTTCCAGATACATCCTCTTTACCTGGGATACAGCCTCTGTGGTCCTTCCACTTAGAAGGACCCTTGTGATTACATTAGAGCCACCAAGACCCCAGTGAAAAGGAATAAAAAGCCTGGGTGATTATCTGTGGGAGAGTTTACAAAGCCTCGCCTGGGGGCCAGATGGTGACACAGGAATAAAATACAATGCTCTTTGAGGCAATCCCACATGGGAAGGTTTCTGGTTCAAGCCTGGAGACCTCCCTGAGTATGCCAGGTACCCAGCTGCCCATGATCTTGGGCTGGCTGAATCACGGTATCAAGCCATTGATGGGGGTAGTCTGTCTCTCTCTTCCTTTTTCTCTCTCTCTTATATTCATAGAAGAAACTAAAAAGAAGTAGAAGAAGGAAGAAAAAAAAAACCCCAGAAATACTTGATATTACATTTTCTAAAACTTTTCTGAAAGTGATGTACTTCACCTCTAGCAATCATCCATTTCCCAGAACAGTGTCCTATGGCTTTACCTAACTGCAAAGGATTCTGGGAAATGTGGTTTTCAGGTCCCAGGAGGGAGGAAGAGAATGTGTTTTAAGAGCTGTTAGGCATTTCTGCTCATAAGCTTGGCTCTGAAATCCCTTTCCTTTTTATCTAACTGGATATCACGTTTAAGTCAATAAATTTGCCAGAAACCTAATCACTTCTCCATTTTTAAAAAAATGAGTTGTATTACGAATATTTGAAATTTATCATATGTTACAGGATACATATACATAGTAAAAAGGTTATTACAGTGACAAAACTAACATATCCATCATCTCACATAGGTATTTTTGTGTGGGTGGCAAGATCAGCTCACATCTGTTTACTTAACAAAAATATCCAGCATCTGAATTTTAGGAAACACAGTCTTCATGTTGCACATAGGTCTCTAGCTCATCCCACGCATCTGCTACTTTGTGTCCTTTGACCTACATCCCTCCATTTCCTCTTCCACCTCCCATACTCACTTCTTCAAATAGGGCTGCTCAAATTCTCCTTTTCCAAAAAGAGCCCACCATGACCACCTTCTTATGAACTCCTAACCTTGAGGCACTGTGTATGAATATTTTTGTTTCTGCAGTGTTTATCAAGGAAGAGCCAAGGAGGGCAGCCTCTGGGATGGAAAGAGAAAACCCGAGGGACTTTCTTCACCCACACACGCACTCCCCTGAAGACAGCGCAGTCTGTCTCCAAGGAAGCCCGGCTGGTGCTCACTGAGGCTGAGGGCCAGCATGAGCCACAGCTGTTGATGGGGCTGTGCGGGGTGGAAGGGGGACTGAGAAGGGCATATGTACACTTGCACCTGGCGGATCTGATACTTATTCTGAGAGCTCACACACTTGGGGAGAATTTTTTTTTTTTTTAAGAAAAGGAAGAGCAACAGCAAAAGAAAAAATGTGCTGAAATAGAAAATGGGGAGTCTTGGGGCCAGCAGTTGGTGTAATGGCTATGTTGCTGGCTTCCCCTGTAGTCAACTGCAGTTTGAGTCCCGGACCCGGTGGCTTAATCTCACGCCAGGCGTATGTGTGTGTGTGCCCAAGATCCCGAGAGGAGAATGGAGGAGAAGGGATTGCGGCGTGGCCATCCCCCCTCGGGGGTGATTTCTCGCTTTCTGTCTCTGTGTCTCTCTTTGTCTTTCTGGTGAGCGCATGCACCCTATAGCAAAAACCTCTCCAAAAAAATAAGAAAAAAGAAAATGGGGAGCCTTTTTCCGATACAGTGGGATGGAAGTCACCGTGGAAGCATCACTCCATGCCCTGGGCTCGAGCTCACACGCTGGATGTCCAGCACAGCTGCCGCCATGCCGCCAGCAACACCAGCCTAGACAGCTCTGCGGAGAATGTCTGAGAGGATGGGGGTGCTGACATCTCCTGGGGCACCGGCCAGTCGGGGATGTGGTGGACAGGTGTCCCCTGCTGTCTGCTGTGATGGGATTCTAAGGAGTGTCCCACACAGGATCTCTGAGGGTCTCCAGGGGAACCACACCTGGCTGTCTACAGTAGAAACCGACAAGTAAAAGCTTTCTTCTCTTTCCTGTTTCACCTTCTGCACGTTCTCACTTGTGCTTTCTGGGATCACCTCCCAAAGGCCTTGAACCCACATCTTTATCTTAGGACTGTTACCATCACGGATTTATTATTTTCCCCAATATTCCTGCTTTTCCCTGAAAGTTGCCTTCTTACATTGTTTTTACCTGACCTCAAATTCCCTGCATGGGTATAGCCTCTGCAAGACCTTTTCGGTTATTATTAAAAATATAAGCAGGTGCCACTCTGCTTCACTTGACTGACCACATTCCACATCTTCTTAGGATCCGCAATCAATCTTTCGAGCTAGATTTGTCCCGTGCCAGCCTTTCGCATCCCTGCGGTTTGAGAAAAACAGTCTAATCATCTAAATAAACTTCATGCTGAGATTACAGATTTTCATTTCCTCATTTTCTCTACTGCATTCTGTGACTTTCCATTTTTTTCCCCCAACTCCTGGTCTGCACTTGAAAACTCTGGCTGGTAACCAATTTCCGTTCCTTGATGAAGGAAGCCCTGCTCGTGTTCCGTGTTTCCTACCCTGTTGCGCAAGGATCTAGAGGTCTTAGTTCCTTCTCATGCGGTTTATTTCAAGCTGCATCAACACACAGAAACAGAACAAGTGCCAGAATCTCAGGATCACAGTCCCTCTCACATCCAGAGTCCAAGCACAGAATGTTAGGGCTTCAGGGAGCACGATACACCCACTACTTTGAAAGAACATATCATTGAGTGATGGAGTTATGGGTAATTTTAATTATTTTCTATTTACTTCCCCATATTTTCCAAAATTTTATAATGGTTGTGTTTGCTTTCACCTGGAGAAAAAAATAAGGAGGATTCTTTAAAGAAAAAAAAAAAAAAAAAGAACAAAGAGCCAGGCAGCGGTGCAGAGATGGTGTGACACTCTGCCAGGCTAACCCACAGGGGAGGTTCTGGGTTTGCCTCTGGAGACCTTCCTGGGTGTGCCAGTGTGCCTGTGTCTACGATCTGGGGCTGGCAGAAGCTGGGGGTGAATTGTGGCTTGGGGACCATGTTTGAGGTCCCTCTTTCTCGCACTCTTTCTAAATCTCTTGCACATGGAGGGAGGAAATACATAAACTTTATTGTGAGAAAAATGAACCCATCAGCCTCTTTAATAGATTATCTGGGGGGAAAAAAAAGTCCTCGTTAAGACTGACTAGTGGACCAACTAAGTGACATGGCAGCTGGATCCCACTTGGCCAACTGTGTGGTTTGAGTACTAGACCTGGTGGCTTGAGGAAACACACCAGGCACGTGTGAGTATGTGTCCAAAATCTCAAGCAGAGAATGGAGGAGAAGGGACGTCATTGTGGTCATCTCCCCGGGGACGACCTTCTGTCTGTCTCTCTCTGGTGAGGGCACACACCCCTACAGTGAATTAAAAACAAACAAGCAAAAAAACAAGACTGACTAATTATCTCCCTTTCCAGACAGAAATATATGCCCAAGTGTGACTATCTGGCCTTTTGGTAACTAACTGGGCCTTCCTGGGATGAGGTATGTATAGGTCTTACCTTAAGGTAGAAGCTCCCAGAAGCAGACTCAGAGTCAAGGATCCCTGTGGAAGTAGTTGATGAGGGAGGTGATTCTAGGAAATACCAGTGGGAGAGGGAGGGAGGGTGGGACAGGGGACGGAGAGTAGCCAATCAAGGCGCGTTATCAAGAGGGTAACCATCATGGGACCAGCAGTTAGCATAATGGCTATGTCGCTGGACTCCCATGTAGTCGACTGTGGTTCGCGTCCCAGACCCGGTGGCTTAAAACTCACGCCGGGCGCATGTGCGTGCGTGCCCAAGATCCTGAGAGGAGAATGGAGGAGAAGGGATTGCGGCATGGCCATCCCCCCGGGGAGTGATTTCTCACTTTCTGTCTCTCTTTCTCTCTCTGTCTGTCTGGCGAGCCCACGCGCCCTATAGCAAAAACCTGTCCAAAAAAAAAAAGAGGGTAACCACCAAGAGAACTGGAGCTCTTCTGTCCATACGGGACCTCTAGAACTAGAGAAGAATGCACCTTCCAATGCTCCCTGGGGTGTTGAATATAGCACCTCCCATCAGTCAGGCAGCAAGGGCTACTCCCAGGGTGGCGACAGCTCCTAGACATAATGGCCTGTCAATGGGTGGCAAAGTGGGCTCTGGTAGCAGGAAATCCTCCAGCAACTGGAAGTGGGACCCTGCCTGGTGAAAGGGTCAGAGTAAGGGGATGTGGATAGGCAACAAAAGCACCCACCACAGGTATTTAGGGAGGGACCTGAATCATGCACCTAGAGGAGCACCAGGATCCATGCTACCAAAACCACATACTTGCACTGGTGGCCACAGACTCCCACTTCACCTCCCTTGCAAACTGAAGTCAGGGTAATGGATTACCTTCAGGAAATTATGGATGGAAATGAATGCAGCAATTCACGGTACCCAGTAACTTCTATGTCAGTCAGGAGTCTTTGGTGGCAAGTGACAAAATCCAACTCCAATCAGACTGAACACTTTTTCTAAGGTAAGTTGAGGAAGTTCATGTTCAGGCCATAGGCTCAACATGCCTATTCAGGTGGACCAGTCAAACTGGGCAGAGTTGAGTGTCTCATAAATTTCACACATTGCAGTGAGCTTGGCTCAGATGAATGCTCTGAGTACCAACCTCTCCCCTGCTTCTTTCCTGCAATTCTCCATTGTCTTTTCTGAGATTTTCCAGTTGCTTTGAGGTTATATGCACGCATGGTCCCCACATTTCCTGGTTCTTCTCTTTCTTTCAGTTCTACCTTTGCAGGAAAACAGAAGGATTATACTTTCTGACCCCCTGAACTGTGTGATTCAAGCCGACCAATGGGTTTCAGGAAAGTAGCCATATACCACTTCTGGGTTGAAGGTTTAATAACTGATGTAAGACTCTCCAAAGTGCTTTTCCTTTTGCAGTGACCATCAGTGCTTACAACGATGGTTGTTCCACCAACCTGAATTTGGAGGAAGGCTGAAAATAATGTGGCAGAGAGCCATGGCTGACTCATAATGGTTATTATGGTTCAAGCAATGGTTCTTAGGTTTTAACCATAGCTTAACTCAGACCATGCTAACCAATATGTAGAAGTATACAAAATTTCCAAGATAATTAACCTCACAGATGTGACTGACATAGGGATCTAGAACTTGAAACATGTGATTTCAAATCTTTTTGAAATTAAGGAATTTGCCACCAAAGCCCTGCAGAAAAATTGAATTTCATGTTACAACTACTAACTGTCTTTTGATAATTATTTTTTAGTTTAATGAAGAGTTCAGTACAGTTATGCATAGCTTACTGATAGGGATACATCCCGAGAAATGTATCATTAAGCAATTTTGTCATTGTGCAATGATAGAGCATAGTTACACAAACCCAGATAGTATACCCTACTACATACCTAGGCTATGTAGTCTTGAGGGACTACCATCATATAATCTGTAAGTGACTGAAACATCATCACTTGGCACATGACTATATTTTGACAAGGCATACACCAAGCTAACTCTTCTAGAGAAAGAAACAAGGCAACACATTATCTTAGAATCCAAGAACATATATTAAATAGAAAACAGTAATATGAGACCAACAGATGGCATAATGGCTATATTGCTGGACTCTCAAGTAGTCAACCGTGGTTCAAGTCCCAGACCCGGTGACTTAAACTCATGCCAGGTGTGTGTACATGAGTGCCCAAGATGCTGAGAGGAGAAAGGAGGAGAAGGGATTGGGGCATGGCCATCCCCCTGGGGGTGAGGGGTGATTTTTCACTTTCTGTCTCTCTGTCTTTCTGGTGAGCGCACACATCCTATAGCAAAAACCTCTCCAAAACATAAAATAAAATAAAATAAAATAAAATAAAATAAAATAAAATAAAATAAAATAGTAATATCAGGGATAAAAGTTCCAGCACAATATAAAAGCAGGCATTAAAAGGGATTTATGGGACCAGCAGTTAGCATAATGGCTATTTCACTGGACTCCCACGTAGTTGGAAACCAACCTAAGTGGGAAAAAAAAAGAGAATTAAAAAATAGTAAGCATGCAACAACAGTAAAAACTATAGATGCTCACCACTTTCCTTGGAGTTCCTGCTTGGACCATAGCCAATTATTTTTCACTCTTGTATCCCTCTCTAATAGAGCATATTATTGATCCAAATACTTCACTCATCCTTTTTTCATGCCATCTTCTGAGTAAATTTGTGGATTTTCCTCCTAAATGAATGGAGTCTATTTCTTGACCCTTTGACTTTGATCTTGTCCATATGACTTACTTTGGTCAATGGAATGTGAGAAGTCATGGTGCACCAGTACTGTGGCTAGGCTATGAGAAACCACATGTGTCTGTGCTTGTGCCTTTGCCATTGAATGAAAAGAATATGTTTAGGCCAGCCCTTTTGTTACAGAAGGAGGATTAGAGATAAATGGAGCTAAGCCACCCCAGCTGAGCCATCCTAGATCAGCTGACATTCAGACAACTCTCAGACTCAGGTGCAAGATAAAGAATTATGCTATCAAGAATTTTGGGGCTGTTTGTTACACAGTAGTAGCTAACTAACACTGATGTGTTGAAAATAGCTGATTCTCACAGACCTGAGAGTGCTTTACTGCTATTAATTATCTATGTGTCATATCTCTCCTACTGCACTGTGAAATCTCATTGGGAAGGGAGTATGGTTTTTCATCCTTCTTTCTTTGCCAGAGGCTGCATGTACTCACTGAAGAAAGATAGAGAGAGAAAGAAAGGGAGAAAGTAAGAAAGCATCCCTTCACTGGAATGCAGAATCCTTTCTCTTCCATTTCTCCCTCCCTTGGGATTTTGGGCACATATGCTCATGCCCCCATCATGTTTTGAAGCCACCAGGTCTAGGACTTGGACTATGCAGCTGGTCATGTGGGATCCAACCAATCTTAACCACCACGCCACCAGCTGGCCCTGTTTTTTCATCTTTTAGTTCTCAGCACCTGGGGGGATGGCCATGCTACAGTTTCTTCTCTTCCATTTCTCCCTCCCTTGGGATTTTGGGCACATATGCTCATGCCCCCATCATGTTTTGAAGCCACCAGGTCTAGGACTTGGACTATGCAGCTGGTCATGTGGGATCCAACCAATCTTAACCACCACGCCACCAGCTGGCCCTGTTTTTTCATCTTTTAGTTCTCAGCACCTCATCTATGCCTGGCACAAAGTGCACATTCAAAATATACTTCTTGGGTAAATAACTGAGGGAAAGGATGAGGAACTTAATAGAATTTGCCACATGAATTTTTTTAAAAGAATTATTTATTTATTTAATTCCATTTGTTGTTATTCTTTTTTTTTTTTTTTTTAAATTTTACCAGACAGAGAGAAAGAGAAAGCAAGAGAGCAAATCTCCATGTCTGGGATTCAAACCATGGTTGACCATGTGGGAATCCAGCACCTTTAACCATCACACCACCTCCCAGCCCCTACCATATGGATTTTGATTTTTAAATTGTCCTTGAAGGTCTAAAAGAGTTTATTATACAGGGAAGAGGGGAGAACATTTAGAAAACTGATTTCCAATTTTAAAACACTTTATATATTTCTGCATAAGTTTACCTGTAAGTGCATCAAATATATATAAAATAATAATTTCAACTAGTATATGTATACTACCATAACAATGCCTTTCACATCAACTCTTTAAAAAGCAATCAGCTGACATAAAACTTACCCTTGGGACCAGCAGGTGGCATGGTGGTTAAAGGTGTTGGACTTCCACATGGCCAACCATGGTTCAAGTCCTGGACCTGGTGGCTTGCTTTCTCACTTTTCCTCTCTATCACTCTCTAATCAAATTGAAAAATAATAACAAAGTTAAAATAAAAATAATTCTTAAAACAAACAAACAAAAACTTACCCTCAAAACAAAACAGCACTTTTCCAAGTTTTGACTGGTCAAAAATATATACTTTAACACAACAGTAACACAATAATCTGTGATGCTGAGGCCATGTGGGAAAGTCCCAGGTTCACATCCTGGAGTTTTCTTTAAAAAAAAAAATTGTTTGCCATAAGGTGTGTGCAGTCACCAGAGAGAAACAGAGAGAGAGAAAGTGAGAAAGCACCCCAAGGGGGGGGATGACCATGCCATGATTCCTTCTCCTCCATTCTCCTTCTGGGATTTTGGACACATATGCATACACATCCATTGTAATTTTAAAGCTACCCAGTCCAGGACTCAAATTATGCAGTTGGCCTTGTGAGATCCAGCTGTCTTAACCACTCCACCACCAAGCTGGCCCCACATCACAGGGTCTTCTACACCCATCAAGTGTGTGAGCGTGTGTCCGTGATCCTGGCTGGCTGAGGCTAGGGGCAGATCATGGTGGGAAGACCCTGTTGGAGGTGTCTGTCTTTCCCTCTCTGTGTCTCTTTCTCATGAGAAAGCAAATGGATTAAACTTTACATATATCTTCAAAAATACTTGGGAATTGCATATTTGAGCCCATGGAGAGAGAAAGAGATGATTGATCTGGATAGTTGCTTTGCTCTGAGGAAATGTTTTCATTCATCCTAGATACGCGTGTCCCTTCTCCAGGGGCTAGTGCTCCACCAGAGCGAAACACTAATAACACCCCAGAGGGAGTTGTCTGGAAACAGCAGCAAAGTATGAAGTAATCATGCATGTGGATGCCCAGGATGTCAAAACCATCTGCTATCTACCTAGATAAAGGTGGCAGCATGTGGGAGGAATGCATAATAGAATCTTATCTTAAATTAAAAAGTAGATTTCAGCATAGCCCCACCACACTGTGATCTGTTTTATAAATGGAAAAGTAAATTTCACAAGGTGCCTGAAATGAAAACATGGCTCTGGCCTGAAGTTGTCTAAGTGATTTTGCAATCCTTTGACAACTGTTTGTCCTTGTTTTCCAGGTTGTTAGATTGGCCTCCGTCCATTTCTGACTTTTAAACTGAAAGAATAGTGCGGACTGTTTGTCGTGAAGGGAAGTTTCTGATGGTGAAAAAGAAATGCGGTGTTGACATTTCTGTTTCACAATTTTAGACAGGTGGTTTCCCTTTCATATGGCGCTGTATTTGCTTTAGATTGAGTGTCTGAGTCCTTTCCAAACTCATGTGCTGAAACCTAATTCTCAACTCAGTGGTAATACTAAGTGGGGACTTGGAGGTGATTAGATCATCCCATTAGCTCTCATGAAAGGGATTAATGCCTTTGTAAAAGAGAACCCTGAGAGCCAGCACTTCCCTTCTGCCCTGTGCAGTCATAGCAAAATACCACATTTACCAGAAAGGGAGTCCTCAGCAGACACTGGATCTGCTGGTACCTTGATCTTGGACTTCCTAGCCTCCAGAACTGTGAGACATAGATTTCTGTTATTTATACATCACCCAATCTATGGGATTCTGGTAGAGCAACCCAGGCAGACTGAGATGGGATTTAGCAATTCACTTACTGGAGAGTTAGAACAAAATGATTGGGATTTTTTAAAAAGTCAAAAATTGGATCAAAGCTTATTTTTGTATTGTCTGGAAATTGTTCACTCTAGTATGTATTTGTTAACTTATTTATCATCAAAAGAGCACCTTGCCTAAAAGAAAGGATTAACAAGTGTGCAAACTGTTCACAATCTTTTGTAATTTTTGTAACTTATAGCTTATCATTAGTTTGTATCTGTAGGTTATTATTATAAATATTACCCATACTTTTTTTGTTAGATATAGCTTTATAATTAAATAAATACCTAGATGAATGGGAGGGTGGGAGTCAAAAATTGGGGTCATTGGGTGGTGTGGAGGGTAAGGTGACTGGATCCCACATGGCCAACTGCACCAAGTCCTGGACTGGTGGATTGACACACATGCCAAGCCCAAAATCCTGAGAGGAGAATGGAGAAGGGATTGTGGAATGATCATTTTCTCTGGGGGAGATTTTCACTTTTCTCTTTCTCTCTCTCTCTCTCTGCCTCTTTCCAGTGAATGCATGTGCCCAATGGCAACCTTTAAAAAAGGAAAAACCATTGTATTTTTATCAGATCATATCTAGTTTATTCATTAGTTAATTTGGAGGAGATACAGCAAATGAAAGCAGAGAACACAGACTTCTATAATGGAAATTGAATCTTTTCTACCCCAAGTTTGAAATTATGTCTCCTCCCCAGAGATAAACACTTCTGTTTCTTTCTTTTCTTTCTTTCTTTCTTTCTTTCTTTCTTTCTTTCTTTCTTTCTTTCTTTCTTTCTTTCTTTCTTTCTTTCTTTCTTTCTCTCTTTCTTTCTTTCTTTCTTGTAGAGGTTTTTGCTATAGGGTGCGAGCGCTCGCCAGAAGGACAGAGAGAGACAGAGAGACAGAAAGTAAGAAATCATCCCCCAGGGGGGATGGCCATGCTGCAATCCCTTCTCCTCCATTCTCCTCTCAGGATCTTGGGCATGCATGCACACGTGCCCTGTGTGAGTTTAAGCTACCAGTTCCAGGACTCGAACCGTGGTCCACTACATGGGAGTTCAGGGACATAGCCACTATGCTAACTGCTGGTCCCACAAACACTTCTGTTTCTGTAACATTGTCTCTAAAATAGTCCATGTATATGTAACCAATTTAACATTTAAAAATTTTAAACAAATGCAAACTTTCTAACACCTGCTGTTTCATAGCTTGTCTTTTCCATGTGAAAAAATATTCTTGGAGTTCATTCCATAAGTGATTTGGGTTTCAACATGATTCCTCAAAAGTGACAAGAAAAAAAAAAGAAAAAGAAAAAGTGACAAGAAAACATGAGAAGCCAACAGTTTCGAGTCTCTTTCTTACAATAGGGATTGCCAAGCCTTTCTGCATGAAACTAACCAGCATGCACGCTGGCGTTCAAGAGCCGTATGCGTGTAAAACTCAGTGCTGCAGGTGTGACAAATCAGCTGAAGGCATATCTGGAAATAGCCATGGACTCTATGAACACTGGGGACACTGGCACGTGTTTTGTGATAATGTTTGTTATGATTTCCGTGTCACTTCTGGGAATTACGGAGTTAGGAAAGAACTCTCTTTTGGGCCAGCTGGTGGCATGGTGGTTGAAGCGGCTAGATCCCACATGACCACTATGTGGTTTGAGTCTTGGACCTGGTGGCTTGAGAAATACACTAGGTGTGTGTGCTTGGGTGCCCAAAATCCCCCCAGAGGATGGAGAAATGGAGAAGGGATTGCATAGTGACAGTTCCCTGGGGAGGGTGTTTTCTCACTTTCCTTTTCTCTCTTTCTCTCTGGCAAAAGCATGCACTCTCTGGCAAAAGTTTTTCAAAAAATGAATTCTCTTGGGAACCAGCTGTTAGCGTAATGGCTGTGTCGCTGGACTCCCACGTAGTCGACCGCGGTTCGTGTCCCGGACCCAGTGGCTTAAAACTCACGCTGGGCGCGTGTGCGTGCGTGCCCAAGATCCCGAGAGGAGAATGGAGGAGAAGGGATTGCGGCGTGACCATCCCTCCTGGGGGGTGATTTCTCGCTTTCTGTCTCTATGTCTCTCTCTGTCTGTCTGGCGAGCGCACGCGCCCAACAGTGAAAATCTCTCTCTCAAAAAAAAAAAAAGAATTCTCTTTAGCAGGTAAATGCAAATTAAAATAACAATGAGATACAGTTTCAGAGTCATTGGAATGGCAAAGATTCCGAGTTTAATAACACTAACTGTGGTAAAAGTAGAGAATCAAAAACAGGTGAGTTTATACTTAGCCTGTGAGAGAGAAACTTGGAATAATTACAACAGGAAGCAATTTTGTAATACATAGTAAATATTGTATGTAATTTCAACTTAACTTTCAACATACTTTGTATACATAAACCGAAATAAGGTTCTTGCACATATGGGTCAGGCTGTATGTATGTAAGTCTATTTATTGCAACATTGCTCCGGATGGTGAAACATTGGAATTAACTGAATTAATTAAAAGGAATAGTGAATTAGGGGCCAGCATCTGGTGTGGAGGTTAAGGCTCTAGATTCAACATGGCTGACTCCATGGTTCAAGTCCCAGGTTCGCAAATGATATGCACTGAGTTCAGCAG
>NW_006200713.1:952766-994437 GCF_000334495.1 Tupaia belangeri chinensis
TCCGTGAAAGGAAATAGAAAAGAAGCTCTAGGATGTAGGTGTGTGTGTATGTGATGGGACAGGGATGGAAAGGATTTTACTTATTTTTGTAAAGTTTTATTTTTTACGTAGATACCCCTAACAGGGTTCCAACACTATGATCTACTCCCGCCCCAGGCTTCAGCCATCCCCAGAGCGTGGACAAGCACATGCCCCGCACACTCAGGGAAGTCTCTAGACATGAACTAAGAACCTTCCCAAGTGGAATAGCCTTGCATAACATTGTGTTTTACCACTGCACCACAATATAACCCCTAATATCTAATTTAATCTTTTTAAGAGAGATTTTTGTTATAGGGTGTGTGCCCTTGCTGGAGGAACAGAGAGAGACAGAAAGCAAGAAATCACTCCCTAGGGGGAATGGCCATGCTGCAACCCCCTCTCCTCCATCCTCCTCTCAGGATTTTGGGCATACACGCACATGGGCTTGGTATGAGTTCTAAGCGGCCGAGTCCGGGACTTGAACCACAGTCAGCCATGTGGAAGTCCAGTGACATAACCATTACGCGATTTGCTAGTCCCTACTCTAATTTTTTGTAAGAGGTTTTTACTATAGAGTGCATGTGCTCGCCAGAAAGAAACAGAGAGACAGAGTAACAGAAAGTGAGAAATCACCCACCAGGGGGATGGCCATGCCATAATCCCTTCTCCTCCATTCTCCTCTCGGGATCTTGGGCACACATGCACACATGCCTGGCATGAGTTTAAGCCACTGGGTCTGGGACTCAAACCGTAGTCAACTACATAGGAGTCCAGCGACATTTCTCCAACTGCTGATCCCCCTACTCTAATTTTTTTAAAGAGATTTCCCTACTCTAATTGTTTTAAAGAGATTTGTGGTATAGGGTGTGTGTGTTCACCAGAGAGACAGAGAGAGACTAAGAGACAGAAAACAAGAAATCATTCCTCCCCCCAGGGAAATGACCACATCACAATCCCTTCTCTTCCATTCTCGTTTTGGGATTTTGGGTACATATGCACTCATGCCCAGCGTGAGTTTCAAGCCTCCAGGTCTGGGGCTTGAACTGTGGTTAGCCATGTGGGAGTCCAGCAATGTAACCATTACACCAACTGCTGGTCCCTGAGATTTAATTTTTTAAATACATTTCTTAAAAAGCACATGGTGGCACAGACAGGAGCATGCTTGTTGCTATGTAGTACTGGAAGCCACATGACCATCCATGGGTTTGGATGCTAGGTCAACCAGCTAGGAGGCTCTGGAAAAGGGATCAAATGAAGACACCCTGTATAGGGACCAGCAGTTAGCATAATGGCTATGTCGCTAGACTCAATGTAGTTGACCACGGTTCGAGTCCTGGACCCAGAGGCTTAAACTCATGCCAGGCGTGTGTGGATGTGTGCCCAAGATCCCGAGAGAAAAATGAAGGAGAAGGGATTGAGGCGTGGCCATCCCCCTGGGGGGTGATTTCTTGCTTTCTGTCTCTCTGTCTCTCTCTGTCTTTCTGGCGAGTGTACACACCCTATAAGCAAAACCCCGTCCAATAATAATAATAATAATAATAATAATAATGAGACCCTGTTTATGGTATCTCTGCCTCTTTTGTTCTCTCTTGTTTGCTCTCTCTCTCTCGTGAAAGAAATAAGAAATTTAAAAATTACATCAGAAGCTATACTGTAAAAATGTTTCATCAGTTACATCTGCACAGCTAATACATGCCTGTTAGATGATAGTAATTTCTTTTGTTTTGATTGAACTATTGCAGAAATACTTTCCTTTAATAGCTACGTTTAGAAAGTGAAATGCTTCCACATTGGTAATGATAGCAAAAGTGTCACACGAGGCACAGGACAAATTGCACACAATAGAAAGTTCTCCCTCACCCCAGCTGCCCTGGATCCTGTCTTCACCAGCACCTCCGCCCACGACACAAGACAAATTCTGCACAATGGGATTAGGCAGTTCTATCCTTTTCACTTAGAGATTGTGAGAAAGGGCACAGTTGCCATTAGGACACCTGGTGACAGCAGGACAAGGCTGGCCTCCAGTCAACTGTGGATGGCATCGCACATGGGTGACAGAGGGGTGTTATTAACAGACCAGGCCTTTTCGTATCTTTCTATTTATACAAATTGCTCTCATGAACCAAGACCTAAACTGTTATGTTTCCTGGTTGCTAAGGAAGTTGCCTCTGTAACCAAAACAGACACAAAAGACAACTGAAAATTGCCCAATTGTTCAAATTCCTTGAGTAAAAGCTTTGTACTCCCTAAATCTTCTTAGAGCCTTGAGTCAAAGCCTAAATTGCCTTGCCCTGGTTCAGCTGTGCGTGGGTGGGTGCGTGGGGTTAAGCACGCATGTGCACACAAAGTTGTTGTTTTAAGATTTTCGAATATTTTTATTGCTTTCTATCGTGTAATTCAAGGTACATTTATCGGTGTAAAAATATCAAGAATTCTGAAATGTACTGACGACCAGACAAGTTCCTTTTGCTGCCCAGCCCCACCCAAATCCTCCCCTGACTGAGAAATAAACCCTATTCTTGATGAGGTGTGTTTTCTGCAGGACCATTTTCTATGCCTGGAGAGGTGTGGGCATGTAGGTACATTGTCTTTACTGTTAAAGCTTCCACAAAGTGCTTGTGTTTGCAGTTTGCTTTATTCATCTAATAACGTGTTAGAGCTGGGCTTAATGATGCAGTCCTAGGAGACCTGTAGAATTCAAAATGCTATGCATGCATTAAGCCATTTAATTCTCATTAAAAACCTCATGTTGCTGGACTGCCACATAGTCGACCACAGTTCGAGTCCTGGACTTGGCAGTTTAAAACTCACGCCAGGTTGGGACCAGCAGTTAGCGTAATGGCTATGTCGCTGAACTCCCATGTAGCTGGCCATGGTTCGAGTCCCGGACCTGGTGGCTTAAACTCATGCCGGGCGCGTGTGCGTGCGTGCCCAAGATCCAGAAAGGAGAATGGAGGGATTGCAGTGTGTCCATCCCCCCGGGGGAGTGACTTCTTGCTTTCTACCTCTCTGTCTCTCTCTGTCTTTCTGCAACAGAAAAAACCCCTCCAAAAAAAAAAAAAAAAAAAAAAAAAACCTCATGCCAGGCACGTATGCGTGCATGCCCAAAATCCTGAGAGGAGAATGGAGGAGAAGGGGCTGCATCCTCCTGGGGGTGGGAGGGGTTGATTTCTCACTTTCTGTCTGTATGTTTCTCTCTGTCTCTCTAGAGAGCACACATGCTCTATGAAAAAAAAAATCTCTCTTTAAAAAAACAAAACAAAACAAAAAAAACCTTAGGAGGTGCCAGATGCTGGTGAAACAACACTGAAGGCAATCCCATATGGGAAGGTTCCCAGGTCAAGTCCAGAGAGCTCCCTGGGTGTCCTGGGCATAGGCTTACCCGTGGTTTGGAGCTAGTTTAGGGTTAGGAATAGATTGAGGAGTCAAGACCGTCTTGGGGTGCTGTGTCCCTCTCACTCATAAAACAAACAAACCCTAGGAGGTGCACACTGCTATTTTTCCCATTTTACACATGAGAAAGTAGAAGCATAAAGAGTTTAAGCAGCTTGTCTGAGGTCTGACAGAAAGTCCCACAGCTGTGTCCCAACTCCAGGCAGGCTAGTGTTAGAGTTCTCCTTGCTTCCCCTATCCTATCAGGCCCTGTGTAGCCATTGCTACATAGAGACCTTCCTAAATCTTTTTAGGTGCTGTGTGGCTTTCAATAGAATGGATGAACTGAAGTTGACGTAACCATTCTCCTATGCTAGACATTTGTGTTGTTTCTATTGTTTTATGATGCATGCCTTTTCTTTCTTTGTTTTAAAAATTATTTTATTTAACTTTATTTATTCATTTATCTATTGTAATTTGACCAGAGAGGGACAGACTGAGAGAGAAAGTGAGAAAGCAAGCTACCAGGTCTGAGATGTGAACCACAATTGGCCGTGTAGGAGTCCAGCGCCCCCCAACCACCACGCCACCTGCCAGCCCCTGTATATGCCTTTTCTTGTACATGCCCTTTATACACATGGGAAACCACTTCTCTGGGCTAGATACCTGAAATTGGAAGCACAGTCACAGAGTATGCACAATTCAACTACTGACAAATACTCCATTCTTTTCAGAATGGGCTCTCCCGGTGTTCAGTTTCATCAACAGTGTATATCCTCATAGAAACTGGGTATTATTCTTTTAAAATTTTTGAGGGAATACACATTCTCACAAACTCTGGACATTACCAGTTTTTAAAATGTTTCCCGGCTGGGGGAACCAGCAGTTAGAGTAATGGCTATGTCACTGGATTCCCACGTAGTCGACCGCGGTTCGCGTCCTGGACCCAGTGGCTTAGAACTCACGCCAGGCGCGTGTACGTGCGTGCCCAAGATCCCGAGAGGAGAATGGAGGAGAAGGGATTGCAGCGTGACACACCAGGAGGAGCCATCAGATGGTGGAGAAATGAAAGCTCTGGAATTCTTGCATGGCTGACTGCAGTTTGAGTCCTGGACTCATAGATGCCCTGGCCTGGCCTACTTTCTTGGGTTTACAAGAGGGTGTGTTGATAGTCAAAGTCTTTGTTGAAGGATAAGGCTATTGGGTTGTTGGAAAGGTTGTGACCTATTTGTCTATTTTTCTGTGCAAAACTGCATCATGACTTTTCTCACGACCCAATACACTGCACAAGGATGAGGGGTGGGGTTGAGATGGCAGGTGTAAACTGGCTGAAAGAGTCTACAGTTCTGCAGAGATCAGGCTCCTGAATGGGATGACTGCATGTATGCAAATGGTTTGTGACTGTAGGTGTTAGTAATAGCCTTGGCCAAGAGTCCCCACCCAAAGTTGAGGAAAGAGACAATGAAGCAGGGCGGGGATCAGATGGCAGGATAATTGGACTGAGTCAGCCCAAGTGTTGGGTTAGGGGAAACCCTACTTCTCCCAAGGGATCAGATGGCAAGATAATTGGACTGAGTCAGCCCAAGTGTTGGTACAATCCTAAGAGTACAGAATTAGATTTCCCCACCACTGAAGTCAATAGAGGTTATTTAATTTCATTTAGGAATATGAGGGGACTTTATAAAATTCATAGAAATGGAATTAAAGTATGAGTTTATTTTGGCACAAATTTTTTTTTTCAAAATCCGTGCATAGTTTTTTCTTGGTAGGCAGTTTTCATGAACTTTCCAAAGACCCCCTTGTATATAAGAAAGGGATAGTTCTTTTCTTGTGTATTTTAGATTTTTTTTACCACAATGTGTGTACGCTTCCTGGAAAGAGATGGGAGAGGGGAAAAGTGAGAAATCACTCCCAGGGGGATGGCCGCACTGCAATCCCATCCCCTCCATTCTCCTGTCAGGATTTTGGGGATGCACACACATACACCCGGTGTGTTTCTCAGCCACTGCATCTAGGACTTGAACCGTGAAGTCAACCATGTGGGATTCAGCACTTTTAACCATCACGTCATGTACCGGCCCCAGAAAGTGACCGCTCTTGAGTTTGATTGTAATAGAATAAGTTTGTACTGCTACACCTACAAAAGCATACATTAGTAGAAGGCTGTTACGGAAGATGTAACCTCCAAAGGGAAAAACTACTAAATGTGGTGTGGTATCAGCATTGGAAGAGCTAGTTGGAGAAGTCATTGGCAGCAACAGTGCTCCTAGTTCTCCTTGAAGTTTACTGGAGATGCTTGCCAGGGGTGTGGCTGGGCAAGCAACCCTGCCTCCCATAGGGAATGGTCATATCGCAATCCTTCTCCATCTCTCCCTCCTTCCCAAATTTTGGGCATGTGTGTACGTGTACATAGTGCGTTTCTCAAGCTGCCAGGTCGCATAGTCTTAAGCTGAGACCACATGGTCAGCCCTGTGGGATCTGGCTGGCTTAACCACTAAGCCACAGAGTCAGGCCCTGTCTTGCATTCTTAAAAGGCTCACTTGGGCTCAGAGGACCTTCAAAGAAGTATACATCATTAGCCTGTCATACGGGATGGTGGACGCCAACTTAAGCATCATGTCCAAATTTGCAGAATAATCATTTGCCAGGTAATTGCTTTGAACAGTTGCCTCATCTATGAAGGGCAGTCAGCAGAAGACAACATTGCATTGTGTTAACATAAATGAAGGCTAGTCTCTTATAAACATGTGCCTTAAATGCCGTGTGCCTGTCACTCAAACTTGTGAGTCAGCCATTGCATGTTGATGTAATGACTGGGAATTTTCAAGTAGGAAAAACCCTACAAACCTAAGATATGTCTTTTCAGGGTGAACTGGAGAAATGAATAATTATTAAGTAGTTGGGAAAGTCATGATGTATTTTTCTATGCAAAAATGCATAGAAAATAATAATAAAATAATCCGACATTAATGTCAGATTATTATACATGTTTATTGCTGCAGTAACAGCATCATACAGCATGGCTTCATGATAGCAGAGAAAATCTCTTGTATGTATAAATATGAAACTGACTATAATGGGGCAAAAATATTAATGGTGTTTGGGACTAGCAGGTGGCATGGTGGTTAAGGCACTGAACTCCCACATAGCAGACCGTGGTTTGAGTTCCTAGACCTGGTGGCTTGCTTTCTCACTCTCTCTCTCTCTGGTAAGCATAGTGCCCTGCAGCAAATTAAAAAAGAATAATAATAAATAAAATTATATAAATAATTCTTTTAAAAATATTGATGATCCCTAATGATCAGTCAAGGTCAGTTGTCTAAGACCTTTAAAATATCTAAGGTTTGTCCCAGCCCAAGATTAAGGGATAGAGAGGGACCTGAAAGATTGGCTTAGGCCCTAGCAACTGGAGTCATGGTGAAAGCACTGGATTCCCACATGGCTAGCCACAGTTAGAGACCCAGACCTGGCAGCTTGAAAATCATGCTGAGTGAGGGGCCTGGCAGGTGGCGTGGCAGTTAAGATTCTGACTCCCACATAGGTGATTGTAGTTTGAGTCCCAAACCCAGTGACTTGCTTTCTCTTTCTCTCTGTCTCATTTCTCTCTGGCAAAATTACAAAGTAATTATAAGAGAAATGCCTGGACTTCATACCTGCCAGCTATGTTTGATCAGTGGAACCTGCCTCAAGTTCCTTAAATAAGAATAAAGAATCCTGTAGACATCCTAGCCATCCTTCACATGAGAATAGCCTTGGCTATTCACTCTATCTGCATTTGGATGCCCAGTGGAGCCAGTGGAAGGCAAAACAGGAAAACATATAGTCCGGATGAAGGATGGAGATCTATGTGGGAGAGGAATATGAAAATAATTGAATAGCACAATCTGGAATAAAGCCAAGGGAAACCTGCCTTCCTAATGGAAATGCATGCCTTTGGGGACATGATCACTGAAGAATTCAAGCAGATTTCTAGTGCCTTTGGAAGCCAGATGTAAAAGGAATGGAAGCGTTGTAAGCACATCCTGTGATAAAGATCCCTTTGAGACAACGAGGTCCTGGGGACACCTTGGTTTCAGATTTCTGGTTTCCAAACTGTGAGAAAATAAATTTCCCTTGCTTAAAAAAAAAAAAGGTAATGATAATAAGTAAAATTAAGAAAGTAATCCTGAAAAAGGAAAAGGAAATCATGCTGGGTGTTGGTGTATGCATACCCAAAGTCCCAAGAGAAAAATGGAGGAGAAGGGATTGTGGTGTGGCCATCCCTCCTGGGAAGTGATTTGCCATCTTCCCTCTCCCTATCACTCTGCAGCAAGTACATGCAGCCTATGGCAAAAACCTAAAAAAAAGGAGAGGGGGGAGGTTTAGTCTGCTTAGGCCTCCGTAACAAAATAGCATAGTCTGAGTGGTTTAGCCAACAGAAATTTATCTTCTCACAGCTTTGGAGGATGGAATTTCAAGAGTAGGGTACTAGCAGGGTACTAGCATGGTTACGTTCTGGTGAGGGCTCTCTACTCTGCTTACAGACATCTGCCTCCTCGACACATGACCACACGGTGTGCACAGCGAGGGACTCTCTCTTCCTCTTTCTCTCTCTCTCTCTCTCTCTGTTTTTTTTTGGAGAGGTTTTTGCTGTAGGGTGTATGCACTCACCAGAAAGACAGAGAGAGACAGAGAGACAGAAAGTGAGAAATCGCCTCCAGGGGAATGGCCACACTGCAATCCCTTCTCCTCCATTCTCCTGTCAGGATCTTGAGCACGCATGCATACACGCCTGGCATTAGTTTAAGCCACTGGGTCTGAGACTCAAACCACGGTTTACTATATGAGACTCCAGTGACGTAGCCATTATCTGGACCAGCCATCTGCTCGTCCCCCTTTCCCTTTTTTTAAAATAGGTGTTTGCCACTCTTTTTGTTTGTTTGTTTTGTTTTGCTTTTAATAATTTATTTTCTTATTTCCTTGGGGTGGGGAAAGGCACCCTTTACAGGGTCTCATCTCATGAGATTCCCCCCACCAGCCTTCCAGCCAACCAAATCAAGGGCTTGCACATGTACCCTGTGTGTTTCAGGTCAACCCAGGGACCTGAACCCTGGTCTTCCAGGTGGATCCAGCACTGCAATGCAGCACTAGCTGGGCCTCTGCGGATGAGCCTCTCTTCTTCCAAGGCCACAAATCCTACTGCATTAGGACCCCATCCTTAAGACTTCATTTAACCTTAATTACCTCCTAAAAGTTCCATTCCCAAATACAGTCACTAGGATTAGGACTTTCAGCATAGGACTTTGGGAGGGACATAGTTCAGTCTATGGCAAAGAGTAAACAGTCCCTCCCTCATCTCACTGTGGACGAAGGAACAGGAACTGGTAAGAAAGGTGGAATCCATGGCTCAGAAAGATGAGGACAGGAGTGCTCAAAGAAGACCTTCTAAAATCAGGACTATCTTAGACCATGAAGATTAAGTATAACTTTTTTAAAATTTGCTATAGGGCAGAGCCCATGGCATGGCGCTTAGGGTGCTGGACTTACACATGGTTGACCACAGTTCCAATCCTGAACCTGGCAGCTTGCTTTCTTACTTTCTCTCTCTCTGGTGAGCAGACATGTCCTATACCAAATTGATAATAATAATAATAATTAAATAAATCTTATTTAAACATATTTATTTAATTATATATTTTTTTAATTTTTTAATTTTTTATTTGCTACACAGCATGTGCACTCTCCAGAGAGAGACAGAGAGAGAGAGGAAAGTGAGAAAGGAAATCACCAGGTCCAGGACTGAAACCGTGGTCTTAACCACCACGCCACCTATTGGCTCCCTCATAAATAATTTTTAATAGTTTATTCGAGTCAAGATCCAAGATCCTACCCTTAAGACTTCATTTAACCTTAGATGCAAAGTCCACAATTTGCAACATAGTTACTGAAATTGTCTACTGAGGAGTCAACAGTTAGCATGGTGGTTAAGGCACTGGACTCTCACCCCGCCAACCCCAGTTCAAGCGCAGGATTTGGCAGCTTGAGAATCACACCGTGTGTGTGTGTGTGTGTGTGTGTGTGTGTGTATGTGTGTGTGTGTGTGTGCCCAAAATCTAAAATCCCAGGAGATCAGTGGAGGAGAAGGGATTATGGTTTAGCCATTCCCGGGAGGGATGATTTCTCACTTTCCCTTTCTCTGTCTTTCTCTGTCTCTCTGGCTAGCACAAAAACCTTTAAAACCTAAGACAAAAACCTTTAAAAAGATTGTCTACTGAATTATTATTTTTAAAGAATTATTTATTTAATTTTATGTATTATTATTTTTAATTTGCTATAGAGCACATACACTCACCAGAGAGAGAGAAAGAGAAAGAAAGCCAGCCACCAAGTCCAGGACTTGAACTGCCATTGGCCATCTGGGAATCCAGCACTTTAATCATCATGCCACCTGCTGGTCCTGTCTACTGAATTATTATATCTAATATTTATCCACAGCTCCTCCCTTAGCACAGCAGTCAAACCACAAGTATTGTCTGGCCCCTCAAGCATCCCAGGCCACAAACCTGGGGTGCAAATTCAGGGTTCACACTCATAGTGATGAGCCAACCCTCAACCACAAACTCATTACTGCTGTCATTGTTTTCCTTGAAGCTCACTCACCCAAATTCATTGACGAGCCCAGATAACCACACTGTCAACATGGCCATTTGCAGCACGATCTGACTTTATCACAAGGTTTTTAGGAGCTGGAAAACTGACGCTATACTGTTCTTTTCTCTCTCTCTCTCTCTCTCTCTTTTTTTTTCCCTTAAGTTTATTCACTTATTCCTTCCAAAAGAGAATGAGACCCTGCCATGATCCACGGCCTCCCAGTCTGGATTCTGGGCATGTGTATATGTGCATGCCCAGCATGCACAGGGTGGCCTTGGGACACGAACCTGGGACCTTCATGTGGGCCCGGCATTGCAGAGAATTGTGTCACCACTGCACCACTGGCTGGCCCCTAAAATGTGCTGTCCTTACAAAAGAAAGAGAGGAAGGATGCATGGCTTTCCAGGTGGCAACTCCAGGTCCCTTCTAGTACCGGCCTTGGGGACATCTCAGGAAGTTCAGGTCGGGCCAGGAGAAACATCTGTGCATGTGCAGACTATGTCCCTGGGAGACCCTGTGTACCAAAAGCTGGATCTAAGTTTAGATGAATTCTGAAATCTTCCCTCTCCCAAGATCCTCTAAAAATAGCTTCTCTGTTACTTGGAAAGTCTGCCTTGCTCTTGAAAACAAATATGCTCTGATTCGAGTCCAACAGAAAAAGGCATTAAAAAGAAAAACCAGAGCTCCGGATGAGACTTAGATGACGACGAAACCATCTGAAACCACTCGCCTTGTCTCATAGATCGTATGTCGCGCCCCCTCGCCCCTTCCACATTCTACACTGGAAGCACAGTGGCGAGGGGGGCTTCGCTATGGAAATCTGGTGCAGAGCGAGGGAGAGGCAGGCGACGTGCCAGGTCCTGCTTTGTAACACAGGACATGTCAGGGACAGAAGTGCTGAGAAACCGAGAATAGAGGAGGGTTTATATTTCCATGTTGGCAGGCGATCGCATTCAGGCTTGTTCAGAGAAGCTGCCTCAGTGGCTGTTGTCATGGGAACCAGACGTGATGAAGTACTCTATTGGATGCTGTTTCCAAGGGCTGACATGGTAAGCTGGGTGAGGGTTTCGCCCTCAGTTCAGGTGTTTCGAAGCTGCTGGTGTGTTCTTCTGATAGGTGTGGTGTTAATTTCATGACCCATGAACATCCATCACAGTGGAGAGCAAAGGGCAGCAGGCGAGAGCCTAATATTTTTAGGATTTTGATTATTTTGTCAGGAACAATGTAATTCGACCCCTTTGCCAACAAGAAGCTATGATCGTAGATGTTGCACGTGTGTACGCTGAATATCGCATCTCAACGTACAGGAGAGACTCCGAGATCACCAAGACCTTCCTGCTTTGCAGCTTTTGCTGGTTCAAAAAGGCTCTGGGTTCATGTCCCAGGTTTACCTTCAAGTGCCGATATCCTGGCTGGCTCCAAGAGCCCAAATAAACAAACTTTAAAAAAAAATGACTTAAAATAAAGAAAATCATTCATCATGGTAGTGACGTCTTTGTAATCTTTCCAAGTTCTTCATATTCCTCATTTATTCAATTGAGTAGTCCTCTGGTGAGAGTCTGGCCAGACATCTGGTCTCCTTACCCACCCAATGAGGTGTATCGTCGCTGGTTTCCTCCTCCGGTTCAGCCCTCGTAGCTACTTGCACGACACACATGGATGGGCACCTGATAATGTAGACACCGTGTGTCTGGGATTCCTTCCAGAAATGCCCTACGGCGGGTCGTGTGTAGAAATCAGCATATGCTGAGCTGCAGGGAATAAGAAAGGGGCCGCAGCAACGGCGTCCGGGAGGCCCATGTTCAGATCCAGTTTAGGCTCTTAGAATCTGACTGCTTTGACTTCTCCAAAACGGCTTCCTGACTGCAGGCTTGCGCTGCCCAGACTCCCCTACAGACCGGAAGGATTTTCCCTCCCAGCTGCTGGAAGTGGTAGCAGACAGCTGAGTGCCCCTCTAGGAACGGTCTTCTAAAAGGAGCTGCGTTGGGGCCTCGCTTCCTTCCTGGGCATCCGACAGACAATTCCTGTTTCAAGGGGCACACAAAGACCCGGCTTCTCCCTCCCACCCATCCTGCTTCTGCTCAGGATGTCGCAAAAGAGTCCAGTTGGCTCAAGCCCTTGTTGAGATGGCTTCAGTTCAACATCTCCTTCAACTCAGCCCTGCTTTCCTCTCTCTCCGTTCTTTTATTATTTCTTTAAGAGAGATTTTTGCTGTAGGGTGCGTTGCTTGCCAGAGACACAGAGAGAGATATATATAGAGAGAAAAAGTGATAAATCACACCCTCCCCCCCAGGCGGATGGCCATACCACAATCCATTCTCTTCTATTCTCCTCTAAAGATTTTGAGCATGTGCACACATGCACCCAGTGTGAGTTTCAAGCCACGGGATCTAGGTTGGCCATGTAGGAGTCCAGTGCCTTAACCACTACACCACATTCTGGCCTCCCTCCCCCTCCCTTTTACAGCTGCTGACAAAGGCACTCCCTGACAGATCTACACGTGGATGTCCATCTCAGAATCATCTTCCTGGTACAACTCTGCAACAGCTTGGAATTCCTTTGGGAAGTTCCCTCCACTTGGGGGTGACTTAGTCCATGCTCAGCCTCGGAATTAAAATATTAGGAAAACCCCATCTTCTTCCCCAGGACACACTGATTTCTGACTTAAAACAATGAAACAGGTCTGCTGAAGTCTTCTGAAAAAGCAGCTATTCAAATTTTCACCAAAATTCACCCCAAAAGATGCCCTCTGTCATTAGTGGTAAATGAGGAAGCCTCTAACCTTTGAGTTGCTTTGAGTTACTGACAGTGTCCTGAAGGGAGAAACTTGCTGAGGTTCCAGCCAACACGAGAGAGTGGGCCTGAGAAATCATCACAAGATTTGACCTGCTGGCTCAGATTACACCACCCAGCCACAGTCTTCCCTGGAATTTCTCAACCCTCAAACCAATACATTCACTTTATTGTCTAAGTCAGTGCAGTTTCCTATCTATCAAACAGCACTGAGACTCTGTAACTTACCTCCTGGGGATGTTTTGGAGACTAAATGGTCATAATGTATCCAGCACATAGAAAGTGCTCCATGAATGTCAATGATTCAAACAGTTTTCAAACCCATGCCTAACCTTCTGGTTGGAAGACAATGTGTTTCTTTTAAGCATGGGTTTCCTGAAGCCACAAAGGTCTTTCTTGGACAACAATTGGGGCTTTTCTTCAATCTATAGATTGCAGTTTGATCCAGAACTGAGCTTTTCAACAATTTTAGTTAAGAATTTTTTTTTAATTTATTTATCATCATTACCATTTTTTTAAGAGAGATTTTTTGCTATAGGGTACTTGTGATCACTAGAGAGAGAGACAGACAGAAAGTGAGAAATCAACCCTAGGAGGAAGGCCATGCTGCAATCCCTTCTCCTCCCTTCTCCTCTTAGGATTTTGGGCATGTATGTACATGCCTGGCATTGAGATTTAAGCCACTAGGCTTGGGGTTCAAACTGTGGTTGACCATGTGAGAGTCCAGTGACATAACTAGTATGCCATGTGCTGGTCTCTCATTATCATTTTAAAATTTGCTCCAGGGCAGATGAGTTCACCAAAGAGAGACACAGAGAGTGAGAGATTGAGAGAGAGAGAAAGTGAGTAAGCAAACCACTAGGTCAAGGACTCAAACCACTGATTGACCCTGTGGGAGTCCAGCACCTTACCCACCACATTACCTGCTAACCCAACTTTTCAACAATTTTTAAGCAGTGTCACTCCCCACCACCACCACCACCACCACCACAACGCCTGGCCCACCCCACCCTGGGCTTTCACATTTGTTGATTTTTATTTGCAACCTCTTTTCAATACACTTTACAATCTCATTCCCATTTCCAGTCTGATTATATAAATGCTACGTGGCAGAAAGGCCTGAAATAAATATATCCCCCCCCCAAGAAAAAAACAATGAAAGTGGTAAACTAAACTGCATGCAACAGGGTCTATAAGGGTGGAAGAGATAGCTGAGAAACAAAATAGAGAAAGAGCACAAGGGGAACGTCTGAGCTGAAGTTCTTTCCGTCATCTTTGTCTTTTGCTCCATGTTTAAGGATGCTGTGAACACCATGTAATTGAAATTCCTCTTTTTGTCAATAGTTGCTTCCCAGTTCAGCTCACCCACCTTGTCTGTAAAACATCTCCCACTGTTGTCAGCAGCTCTGTCAGCTAATCCTCCTGAACAGTGCCTGTTACTTCTTCGTCAAAACAGGCAAAAGCCTTTCTGATGACATCTTCGGGTTCTGTGCCATTGGGGAGAACCCAAATCGTGAAACTGATGGGGCCTGGAGCCTCATTCACCCTGGCATCAAGGTATGCATCAGTGGGATTCTTCCCCAGAGACACAAGCAGATCATGGAAGTCCTCCTTATCGATGAAACCATCTCTGTTTGGATCGATCATGTTGAAGGCCTCGTTGAACTCCCTAATCTGTGACTGGTCAAACATGGCAGACATACTGGATGTTGCTGCTATGGGCACGCCTTGGTGGTCTTGGTCTTTGCCTTTTTGTTCGACATGATGATTATTTAATTCAGGCACCAGACACTGGAACCGCAGCGGTCTGGCGCAAGACAACTAGCAGTGGAGACGAGCACTAGGCTGCAGCCAACGCTGGTGGCGCCAGTCAAATGGTGGCACTTTTTAAATATTCACAATAGAGGGCCAGCAGATGGAGTAACGGTTACGTTGCTGGACTGCCACATAGTCGACTGCGTTTCGAGTCCCAGACCTGGTGGCTTAAAACTCACGCTGGGCACATGTGTGTGCGTGCCCAAAATCCAAAGAAGAGACTGGAGTACCAGGAACTGTGGCATGGCCATCCCTCCCCCTCCCCGGGGGGCGAGTTCTTGCTTTCTGTCTCTCTCTCTCTGTCTCTCTGGCATACACATGTGCCCTATAGCAAAAATCTCTCTTAAAAAACAATAAGAAAAGCTTTGTTTAACTAAAAAAAATAAAAAGTCACAATACAGTGACTATGCAGGCATGAACATGTGAGACAGAGAATGAGAGACACACCTCCCACAGGGCAGCATTGCGATGTGACCTTGGTCCTCCCGGTCACTGGGATCCTGGGCAGGCACAGTCATGTCTGGTGTGTTTTCAGGTTGATCGGAGCAAGAACTTGAACCATTATCAGCCTGTGGCTTCCAGCCCCACCATCCATGATGCCAGCAGCTGCGCCACAGAGACCGGGTGACGCAGTGGCATTTTTGAACATTGAAATCTTTTGTGGAAAACAGATACGTATTCACATAATATAAAGGAAGTGTGGGTGCTTGCTGTGTGTCAGGTACCACACTTAGGACTTCCCTTACAGGCCGTCCAACGACCCCGCAAAGTGAGGACTGCTCTTATTTCTATTGTCATCTTCAGAGAACCTCTCCCATGCCGTCACCCAGTACAGAGGCTCCCGTGTGAGATGTAGAACTGTGACTCTCTATTTACTCTGAATAATGAATACATTGAATCCAGCCTTGGGTCACAAGACTTTAAAAAGCAGGAAACAGAATATATGTAGAACAAATAGCCTAAAGTAATAACGACACACACGCACGCACGCGCACACACACGCACACAATATATTTATTTATTTCAGGCTCTAGGTGGGTCTTGTGTGGCTGAAAGCAATTGAAAACCACAGTAGCTCAGTCAGAGCTCTCTTATGTTCCGACAGGCCTGAGAAGACACAATGGGGAAGCGAAAAAGAGGAGGCAGATTAAGAAAAGAAACAAGCTAGCTCCATGGCACCGTGGTACTGTGCTGTTCAAGAGAAACTGGATCCCACACAGTGGCTACGGTTCAAATCCCCAGCCTCCCTGAAACACTGCAGGCACGCAGAATGTCCAGAGTCTGATGAGCTGAGGGCCGAAGGTCAGTGGTGACAGTGTGACCAGCTCTGTGGAGGGGACTGGTCCCTCTCTCACACACGCTCTCATGCGGATGCTCTCGCCTCTATCATGAATAAAGAAGTGTTTTTTAAAAGGGAAAGAATAAATAATGCCTTATTTAGAAATGTGAAATTTGTGTTCATCAGGTAATTATATTCATGGCTCAAATTATAAGGTATGCTTAGAAAACATTTCACTCCCTCCTTTTGGGTTTAGACTGTGCTGAGATTTTTTTTTTTTTTTTTGGTGCCAGAGTGTGTGTGCTTGCCAGAAAGACAAAGAAGAAACACTTTCAACAGGGTGTGGTCATACGACAATCCTTTTTCCTCCATTTCCCATTAGGATTTGGGGCCTATACACGCACATGCCCAGTGTGTTTTGTTTGTTTTAAAGAATTATTTATTAAATCTTATTTATTATTATTATTATGTTTTAGTTTGCTATAGGGCACATGCACTCAGCAGAGAGAGAGAAAGAAGGAAAGTGAGAAAGCAAGCCACCAAGTCTGGGACTTGAACCACAGATGGCTATGTGGGAGTCCCACACCTTAACCACTTCACCACCTGCTGGCTTTTCCCAGTGTGCTTGTCAAGCTGCCAGGGTTGGGTCTCCAACCACAGTTGGCTAATGTGAAAGCCAGCTCCCAATACATAGCACTTAACTGTTCCACTACAGGGTCAGCCTCTCTGAAATTTAATGTCTGTTGTTGGGGGATTGAGTGCGTTTTGGTGCACATGATCCTTAGTTCCCTGATACACAACTGGAAAATTACGAGTTGCATCTGCAACTACTCTAGTAGGGAGATTTGGAGTTCAGGGCTAGGTCTTAGGAGACCCCGCTCCACAGTGGACTCTTCTGCCGGAGGTGGAAGGTCAAAGCCTTTGAGGACTGTCCGGAAACCTTGTCTGTCTCTCTCTGATGAGCACATGTGCTCTCCAGCATTAAAAAAAAAAAAAAAAAAAAAGGAGGTGGGGGGAATGAGAGCATTGTGAGTCAGCCATGGTCAGGCCGCAGTAGCATAATACTCTGCAACGCTGAGCCCAAACGGCCATCTTGGCATTTGGAGGTCTCCCTGTACATACAGAGCACATGTGCCCATGATGTGGGCTGGCCGAAGCTCGGGGGTAGTCCTCAGTGTGAAGGTCCTGTTGGTGCTTCTTTCTTCCTCTCTCTCTCAGAAGAAATAAATAAATAAATTTTTAAAAATAAAATAAAATGAGAGAGTTGACAATTCCATAATTACAGATTCATTCTTTTTGCCTATCGTTTCCCTCCTGCTAAAATATATATAATCCCTGAGCCACCTAGGTGGTGTAGTGGTTAAGATGGCTGAGTCCCTCATGGCCCACTGAATAGTTTGAATTCCAGACCTGGCAGCTTGAAAAACATGCCAGATATATGTGCTTACAGGCCCAAAATCCTGGAAGGAGGATGAAGGAGGAGAAATTGCAGCATGGCCATCCCTCCCTGGGGGCGGGGGGGTGCTTTCTCATTCTCTCTCTCTCTCTCTCTCTCTCCAGGAAGTGCATGGGCCTTAGACCAAATTTAAATACACACACACACATATACACATAGTCCTAAGAGTCTTATCAGAAACCATCAGTAGATATTGATGCTAAAGGGAATTTGCTCAAGAACCGGCATTGATCGGAAGGAATGTGGGTACAGGACTGCCGAGGTAGAGAAAGACCCCAGGAAGTGAAGGCCAGGCAGACCAACATGCATTGCTTATTAGAGCTACTTAGTTAAGAGAAGCAAAAATGAAGAGTTTCCACAGTGTTGCTTTGTCCAGGGACTAGGGAAGTGAGAACTATAGACATGTTACAATAGTAGGAGCTGAGATTTCTTGAATATCTGTTCTATTGGTAAATTGCTAGCCAGGCTGATTTAAAGCCTATATATATATATATATAGGAAAACCAGCAGATGGTATAGAGGTTACGTCGCTGGACTCCTGCATGGCCTACAGTGGTTCGAGTCCCAGACCCAGAGGCTTGAAACTCACGCTGGGTGACTGTGCATTTATGCCCAAAATTCTGAGAGGAGAATGGAGGAGAAGGGGTTGTGGTGTGACCATCCCCCTAGGGGGTAATTTCTGGCTTTCTGTTTCTCTGTTTCTTTCTGTCTCTCTGGAGAGTGCACGAGGCCTATAGCAAAAAAATATATATATATATATTTATCTGGGAGACAGAGAGTGGTATGGTAGTAACACAACTGAACCCACATAGAAAGGTCCTGGGTTTGAGTCTGGGTCCTCCTGGAGCATCTCCAGCCGATGCATGCATGCCCATGATCTGGGTCAGCTGACATGGGCAGAGAGGGTGAGGGGGAACTACAGCATGAAATACTCTGTTGGGGGTGTCTGTCTCCTCCTCTCCCCTCACTCATGGAAAAAATAAATAACCTCTAATAAAAGTATACATGGTGATTGTTTTCTAATTCAGTCACTTACTAAAAAACACAGCAAGTTTTCTGTTTATCAACTCTAAAATAAAAGATTGGCCAATGATTGGGGAAAAAAAAAAAAAGTGAGAGCCGTGGAGGAAGGCGATCCCTTAGGTTCCTTCCAGCTCTGAAATACTTTGGTTATGTGCCTTTTCTTAGGTCCTGAAAATTGGGGCATCTGAAAGGGGCCCATGCCCACAGAACCCAGTTGAACAAGGTGGCCCAGTGCTCTGGCTGGCCAAGGTGGTTGACTCACTGAGAGCAGATATGCACCCTGCCTGCATTTGTTGAGCAATGAAAGAGGAGCTGAGCCTTGACTCTTCTATCACATGGCATTTCCTAACTCCGTTCAGAACTTCACCAGACGCTGTGTATTAGAGATGAATCTGATGTCATTTTCTTCATAGAACTTAAATGGGCAACTCAATCAGGACTCAGTACAAAAAGATCCCTTCTGAAGCAGCCAAGAAAATGATCTTAACAGATAGAGCATAGAAGCTGCAGGTGGCATGGTGGATAAGGGCGCTGGACTCCCATGTAGCTGTCCATGGTTCAAGTCCCAAACCTGGCAGCTTGCTTTCCCATTTTCCCTCCCTGTCTCTCTTTGGTCAAATCAAAAATAATAATAATAAATAAAGTTAAATAAAATAATTATTAAAAAAAAAGATAGAACATGCATGGATTATTTTTTTTTTTGGAGAGATTTTCACTGTAGGGCTGTAGGGCGCGTGCGCTTGCCAGCCAGACAGAGAGAGACATAGAGACAGAAAGCGAGAAATCACCCCCCAGGGGGGATGGTCACGCCGCAATCCCTTCTCCTCCATTCTCCTCTCGGGATCTTGGGCACGCACGCACACGCGCCCGGCGTGAGTTTTAAGCCACTGGGTCCAGGACACGAACCGCGGTCGACTACGTGGGAGTCCAGCGACATAGCCATTACGCTAACTGCTGGTTCCCATGCATGGATGTTTTAAGGAGATCTCTTAGTCCAATCATCTAATTCTTTTGGTTAAAAAGGCAAGACAAAAATGTTTCTCTTGATAACATTTTCAATTTTCAGTTGGGTCCTGAATAGCAACTGTATTAAAGTGGCAAGAGAAAATGCAAAAAGTATTCCAGCTCTGAATTGAGCTTTCTTCCTTACAGAAATGAACACAAATAACTGGGCATATTTCCTTTTCAACATTTCCTCAGGGCTAGATGAGCCTCAGATCTTTGACCTTTGTGGTTTCTGGTGACTCACTTTCTATATGCAAAAATCATTTTAGTCATCTGAAGAAGATTTGCCAATACAGGCCAATTCCCTGCAAAAGAGATTTCTTCCTGGAAAGTTTTTTCGATGTGCTCACTGTGCTTTTTATTTCTGTATTTATTTGGAAACATTTGAAACAGTTATACTACCCTGGGAGATGATTTGAACTCACTTAGTAGAATGTAGGCCCCTCTGTGAGCTAGAATTTTAGGATCTATACCTTGACAAAGGTGATTTATGACTTTTATGAATTTTGGAACATAGGAGCTTTGGTGGGTTCAATTCTACTAAAAACTTGCTGGAAACTTAGAGTTAACATTTATTTGGTAACAAAAGCAGATGAGGGGAACCAGCAGTTAGTGTAACGGCTATGTCACTGGATTCCCATATAGTCGACCGCGGTTCGCGTCCCGGACCCAGTGGCTTAAAACTCACGCCAGGTGCATGTGCGTGCGTGCCCAAGATCCCGAGAGGAAAATGGAGGAGAAGGGATTGCGGCATGACCATCCCCCCTGGGGGGTGATTTCTCGCTTTCTGTCTCTATGTCTCTCTCTGTCTGGCGAGCTCACGCACCCTGTAGCGAAAACCTCTCCAAAAAAAAAAGCAGATGAGAAGCAGTTTAATGTGTTTGACTAGAACTCAAATTCCTAAGTAGGTTTCAACCAAGTAAATGACAACTTCACGAGCATAATTATTAGATTTGTTGTCAACCCATGTGTATAATTCAAGGTCTTGCCATAGAAACAAAAGTGATTTGTATTTTGGGGATGACAGGCAGCATGACAGTTAAGATGCCAGACTCCCAAATAGCTGACCACACACAGTTCAAGTCCCAAGCCTGGTGGCTTGCTTTCTCACCTTCCCTCTCTCCCTGTCTATTTGGTTAAATAAAATAAAATAAAATAATAAAATAAAATAAAATAAAATAAAATAAAATAAAAAGGTAGGGCCAGCAGGTGGCATAGTGGTTAAGGCACTGTATTCCCACATGGTCAACAGTGGTTCAAGTTCTGGACCTGGTGGCTTGAAAATCACGCCAGGCACCTGTGAGTATGTGCCTAAAATCCAAGGAGGAGAATGGAGGAGAAGGGATTGTAGTGTGGACATCCCCCCGGTAGGATGATTTCTCACTTTCCCTCTCACTATCTCTCTGTCTCTCTTCAGTGAGCTCACATGCTTTATGGCAAAAACCTAAAAAAAAAAAAAATTAAAAAAATTAAAGAATAGTCGACCGCGGTTCGCGTCCCGGACCCAGTGGCTTAAAACTCACGCCAGGTGCATGTGCGTGCGTGCCCAAGATCCCGAGAGGAAAATGGAGGAGAAGGGATTGCGGCATGACCATCCCCCCTGGGGGGTGATTTCTCGCTTTCTGTCTCTATGTCTCTCTCTGTCTGGCGAGCTCACGCACCCTGTAGCGAAAACCTCTCCAAAAAAAAAAGCAGATGAGAAGCAGTTTAATGTGTTTGACTAGAACTCAAATTCCTAAGTAGGTTTCAACCAAGTAAATGACAACTTCACGAGCATAATTATTAGATTTGTTGTCAACCCATGTGTATAATTCAAGGTCTTGCCATAGAAACAAAAGTGATTTGTATTTTGGGGATGACAGGCAGCATGACAGTTAAGATGCCAGACTCCCAAATAGCTGACCACACACAGTTCAAGTCCCAAGCCTGGTGGCTTGCTTTCTCACCTTCCCTCTCTCCCTGTCTATTTGGTTAAATAAAATAAAATAAAATAATAAAATAAAATAAAATAAAAATGTAGGGCCAGCAGGTGGCATAGTGGTTAAGGCACTGTATTCCCACATGGTCAACAGTGGTTCAAGTTCTGGACCTGGTGGCTTGAAAATCACGCCAGGCACCTGTGAGTATGTGCCTAAAATCCAAGGAGGAGAATGGAGGAGAAGGGATTGTAGTGTGGACATCCCCCCGGTAGGATGATTTCTCACTTTCCCTCTCACTATCTCTCTGTCTCTCTTCAGTGAGCTCACATGCTTTATGGCAAAAACCTAAAAAAAAAAAAAATTAAAATAAATAAAAGAAGGGACCAAGAGTTGGTGTAATGGCTATGTCTCTGGACTCCTATGTAGCCAACCATGGTTCAAGTCCCGGACCTGGTGACTTAAAACACGCCCGGCGCGTGTGCATGCGTGCCCAAGATCCCAAGAGGAGAATAGAGGAGAAGGGATTGCAGTGTGGCCATCCCCACTGGGGGATGATTTCTTGCTTTCTGTCTCTCTGTCTCTCTGTCTTTCTGGCGAGCGCATATGCCATATAGCAAAAACCTCTCCCTCCCAAAAAAATAAAGAAAGAAAGAAAAGAAAAGAAGTAAGTAAATAAATACTGAGGTGTATCTCAATGAGCATATTTCTCCGAATGTTGATATTTTCTGTGAATGTAAGCATTTCCAAGTGCCAGAATCTAATCTGGAGTCTCATTTGTGCACCCATATGGAAGAATGTATGTTGAATTCAAACCCCCTTCTCTTACTCTGACCATGTCTATAAATCTCATGGGACTGTGGCCTTTGAGGAGAGAAAAAAGAGAACCACAGTAAACCGTAATGAGAAACACAGGAAGTGAGGTTGTCGTGAGAAAATTCTTCTAGTTTCCAAATGCGCAGATGAAGGCACAACTGTGTCACTGGAGGCCGAGACCATAGCAAAACAGGAACTGGGTGTTTAAACACTGTCCACTGAGAGGGTCTCAGGAATGTCCTTGTTTTTTGTTTCCAAGGCTGATTGGGTAGGACTGGTCACAACCAGCAGGATTTCCAGTTAGGACAAAAGCAGTTCATTGCCTTTGATTTGTCTCAAATCTATCAAGCTCCTTAAAAGTCCCTCAGCTCTCTCATTTGGGGGGAAAGAGAGCAGGCATTATGACTATGGGATATGTGATGATGGAAAGAAAAGGGGGGCTAAGCATAAGAAGAACAAAGAGGCTTATTTTATTTATTCATTTTATTTTTTTAGAGGTTTTTGCCATAGGGCACATATGCTCCTGGAGAGAGAGAGACAGAGACAGAGACAGTGAGAGGAAAGTGAGGAATAATCCCCTGGGGGATGGCCATACCACAATCTCTTCTCCTCTGTTCTCCTTCTGGGATCTGGGGCATACACACATACTGGGGTGTCTGGGGTGATATTTAAGGACTCGAACATGGTTGGCCATGTGGGAGTCCAGTGACATAACCACTACTGGCCCCCAAAGCTTACTTTAAATAGCTTGGTCAGGGCAGGCTGTTTTGAGTGGACAATAATTAAGCTAAGACTTAAAGGAAGAACAAGAGTAGGGAGAGCAGGTAGCATGGTGGTTAAGACACTGGACTCCCACATGGTTGACTGTGGTTTGAGTCCTAGATCTGGTGGTTTGAAAATCAAGCCCTCAGGCTCTGCATGTGTGCCCAAAATCCCAGGAGGAGAATGGAGGAGAAGGAATTGTGGTATGGCCATCCCCCCCTGGGAAGTGATTTCTCATTTTCTCTTTCTCTGTTTTTCTCTGTGTCTCCAGGGAGCACATATACTCTATAGTAAAAAGCAAGAAAGCGAACAAACAAACAAAAACTCTCTAAAAACAAATACAATGAAGAAAAGTGCTTTGGAGATAGAATCAATAGCACTTCTGATAAATTCGCTGTGCAGAGTAAGGGAAAGAAAAAAAGTTCATGCAGGTATAACGAAGTTCTTACCAAAGTGGTGAAATGGAGGGTGGTGCAACTTAGAATCTAACAGGTAAGTCCTGGGCTAGGGGAACAGGTTTGGGAGGTGGGAAACCAAACGCTCCAGGAGACATGTCTGTGAAATCCTTCATAGGAATATCAAGAAGGCTGCTGGATATAAAAGCCTTGAGTTCCAGGAAGATATTAGGAATGGCGACATAAATCTTATCAATGTTAGTATCTAGCTGGTACTGGAGCCTTGGGATTAGATAGATCATGCAGAAAGACCTTAGACAGCTGGCCCAGGTGATCCCAAACAAGGAGAAAATAGTATCCCAGAAACCAGGAGGAGAGTATTTCTAGAAACAGTTGGGTGGTCAACTGAGTCAATGTTGCTTAGAGATCAGAAAACACAAAAAAGAGAAAAATGTCCATTGGATTGGGCAATGTAAGGGTTCTTGCTGACCACAATGAAAGCAGATTCAATAAAGTGGTAGAGGTAAAAAGTCAGGCCAAAGGTCAGCCAGTGGCATGGTGGTTAAAGTGACTGAGTCCCACATGGCTGACTGCATGGTTCAAGTCCAAAACCTGGCAGCTTGAAAAACACTCGGGATGCATGTGCATGCATGCCCAAAATCCCAAGAGGAGGATGGATGAGAAGAGATTGTGGTATGTCTATTCCCTGGGAGGTAACTTCTCCCTTTCTCTCTCCTTTTGTCTCTTTCTCTCTCTCTCTCTCTCTCTCTCTCTCTCTCTCTCTCTCTCTCTCTCTCTCTCTCTCTCTCTCTCTCTCTCTCTCTCTCTCTCTCTCTCTCTCTCTCTCTCTCTCTTTCTCTATCTCTCTCTCTGGTGAGTGCACGTGCCCTACAACAAAACTAAAAAAAGAAAAAAGAAAAAAAAGCCAGATTAGAGGGAAGTGGAGACAGCATGCAAAAGCCATTCATCCAAGAAATTCAGCCCAGATAAAAAGTAAGACTTGAAAAGACTTTGCTTCCTCATTTGTTGTGAAAGAACAAAGCTCTAAGATTATTGTCAAACTGCAGTCTGGTTTTCCCTTCCTGTTTTGATTACAAAGTTCACTTTGCTTCCATTTGCAATTAGCACTAACTGGAAAACCATCTCTTTTCATCCCAGCATGGAACCTGCACATTATTGTCCAGTAAAGTAACTACTAATTACATTGGCTCAAGGAAACTTCCTGAAAGACTGTGTCCTTGTGGGATAAAGATGTCATTCAGGCAACCCTTATTTTTTGTTAGAAGCTAAGCATGTCTGTCCTCATAAAACCAGTTAATTATTCAGGAGAAATTTTCTCCTTATAGTTTGGCCAAGAAATTGTAAGAGACTTTGAAGGGCAGGGACAGCCTGTCTGCTGTTGTTAGTGCAGGAGTAATTCTGAAAGAGGAAAAATGGGTCTGTCGTTCTCACTTCTGTTTCACTTCTTGTTTTCTGCAAGATGTATCAGGGATCACCAGGTCACAAGACCCTCTACTCCAGGACCCAAATTAGTCCTGGACTTTTCCTTGAATGTTCCTGACTCCCATATTTTATACCTCCTTGGTCTCATTTCTCCCCTCAACATTACCTTTTCCTTGGCCCACCTCAATCTCTCAGTGGTCCCATCTCAAGGGGTTCATGCCCTGGATGGGTGTCCCTTCCTTCCCTGAACAGGGCTGACTTATGAGACCAGTGGGATACTATGGAAATGACAGAGGGTGACTTTCAAGTCTAGGTCTCACCTAAGGTGTGTGGCCTCTTTTTTGTCCTCTCTTGGATTGCTTACTGGGGCTCCTCAATCATGAAGCAGAGTGCTGGAAGCTTTCAAAGCCACTAGGAACAGGCTTTTTGTACCCATCTTCGGTCACTCTGATGAGCACTCTTGTTTAAGCCAGCCTCCTCATTCTTGGGGTAGCTCTTGAATTTGACCAAGACTTCTGATGGCAAATATTTCATACTGGGATGTTATCACTTAATAAAATAGACATTTAGGAGACAGTAGGTGGCCTCCAGGTTAAGGCACTGAATCCCACATGGCCAGTTCTGCAGTTCAAGTCCTGGACTCTGCAGCTTAAAATTCACACCATGTGCATGTGTGTACTTGCCCAAAATCCCAAGAGGAGAATGGAGAAGAGATTGCAGCATGGCCCTTCCCTCTGGCGAGTGATTTCTCACATTCTCACTTCTCTGTCTTTTTCTCTCTGTCCCTCTCTGGTGAGCATCTGCACCCTATAGCAAAAGCTAAAATAATAATAATAATAATAATGTAAAAGTTAATTCTTTAGGGAGTAGAAAAATATAGGATGATTTTGTTCGATCTGAGGCTTTAGCAAGTCCCTCTGACTGGCAATGAGATGACATGTAAGAGATTGGAGAAGGCACCTGGAGCTGAGTGTTCCTAGGCTTATCAAGCAAATGCTTTCTGTTGGACAGTTAAGAATTGCAGGTTTAGGGCCAGCCCTAGACCACAGTGGTTGAGGGCGCCAGATGCCACATGGCTGACCACCGTCTGAAGGCTGAAGCAGTGTATCATGCATGCCGAGTCTATGTGCATGCCCCAAATCCCAACAGGATGGACAAATCAGAAAGGGATTGTGAAACTGAGCAGGGACCCCCTAAGAGGAATGGGTTCTCAGTTTCCCCTTCTGTTAAAGGAAAGGTGAGAATTTCCCAAATTGAAAATTAATAAGGGCTGAACTAAAAGTAGAATGTACTTTCTAAGCTTCTTGGAATACAAGGTCCATTTCCATTGTAATGGCCCAGAGTAAGGTGTAGGTCTTCAGAGTTTGGTTATGATAATGAAACAACATTGGCCATGAATACAGGCCATTTGACCTCTTAAACTCCCACTTACAGGCAAAATAAGGTCTTCATTTCGATATGTAAGATATTTTGTAGGATGGAAACTACTGGCCCTGGGCCCCAGAGACCACAGGCTGAACGGCTCCAGAAATCTGAACAGAAATTTGATTATCTAAGGCCTCACCGATCAAGAATGAGGAGATGCTCACGTCCTCTTGAACCAGTCACTGAACTGACCATGTGCCTGGGACCTCTGCCTTAATTTCACCCTTAAAAACACATGTTGGGGCCCACAGGTGGCATGGTGGTTAAGGGTGCTGGACTCCCACACAGCCAAACGCAGTTCAGGTCCTGGACCTGGCAGCTTGCTTTCTCTCTCTTTCTCTTTCCTCTCTCTCTCTCGCCCTCTCTCTCTCATTCACTTGCTCTCTTGTTCTGTCCCTCTCTGGTCAAATTTAAATAAATAAATAAAGTTAAATAAAAATAACTAATCCTGAAAACAAAAAAATGCATATGGGGAAAACCCCGGGAGACGAGAGCTTTTCAGCGTGAGCCGCCCGCTCTCCTTGCTTTGCACTTCGCAATAAAGCTGTGCTTTCCTTCATCACACCATGTGCCTGTGGTGTGATTTTAAAGTGCTTGGGTGAACAAACCTGATTTGAGTTTGGTAACAATTGGAGCATAACCACACCTGCTGGGGGGGGGTTGACCCCCCCCCCCCCCATCTTCCTGCCTCTCTGCTTCTCTCTAGTGAGCACCCTTTGGAAATTAAACAAAATAAATAAAGAGGGCCAGCAAGTGGTGTGGCAATTAAGGCACTGGATTCCACATGGCAAACTGCATAGTTCAAGTCCCGGACAAGTAGCTTGACAAACAAGCCAGGTGCATGTGCGTGCATGTCCAAACTGCCAAGAGGAGCATGGAGGAGAAGGGATTTGGCATGGCCGTTCCCTCTTATGGGGATGATTTCTCACTTTTGCATGCTCTCTATCTCTTTCTCTCTGTCTCCCTCTCTCTTTCTCTCCCTATGGCAAAAATCTATTTTTAAAAAATTGGACATTTTTGGGACCAGCAGTTAGCGTAATGGCTATGTCGTTGGACTCCCACTTAGTCGACCGCGGTTCGTGTCCCGGACCCGGTGGCTTAAAACTCATGCCGGGCGCGTGTGTGTGCATGCCCAAGATCCCGAGAGGAGAATGGAGAAGGGATTGGGGCGTGGCCATCCCCCCTAGGGGGTGATTTCTCGCTTTCTGTCTCTCTGTCTCTCTCTGTCTGTCTGGCGAGCGCACGCGCCCTATAGCAAAAACCGCTCAAAAAAAAAAAATTGGACATTTTTTTCAGGAAGCAAGAACATGCTTTTAAGGGGGTCAGTAGGGTCTACGTTTTTTTCCCCATTTTGAGGTTGTTCTAACTGGAGATCCAGGTATGAGACTTACTGTCTGGCCTCTGTACAAGCAGGCCTGTTTGCTCAAATGACAAACTCCACAGCAACCGCTCCCAAACCATTAAACAGGCCCAAGCCCATCCTTTCTGCTAAGTAGTTGCAGTTTCACAAATCAAGTGAGAAAAGTGAATGTTAATAGAGTCCAAGATTTCCTTGATAACTATGTTGACAGGGAGACGGGCAGATGTCCACAGAGTTTTCAGAGTTTTCCTAAGATTAAAGATTTAGAATAGATAGTCAAATGTAAATACATCCACCAAAGCCTGAGGACTTCTGGGCAGAAAACAGCTTTCATTTCTCTATGAAAGTTAAAGAATAAAGGTTGGGACCAGCAGTTGACGTAATGACTATGTTGTTGGACTCCCATGTAGCAGACCATGGTTCAAGTCCCGGACCCGGTGGCTTTAAACTCATGCCGGGCGCATGTGTGTGCATGCCCAGGATTCAGAGAGGAGAATGGAGGAGGGATTGTGGCGTAGCCATCCCCCTGGGTGGTGATTTCTCACTTTCTGTCTCTCTCTCTCTTTCTGGCAAGCACACGTGCCCTATAGCAAAAACCTCTCAAAAAAAAAAAAAAAAAAAAAAAAAAAAGAATAAAGGTCATTTATCACATTCCTTGGGGAAAAAAAAAAAACTTCTGGATGATTTACCTGGAAACTAAAGCAACCAGAATTCTATCATCTCATTGTATCAAAGAAATGTACAGTATATTTTGTGAGCCATTCCACTTGGAAAACTTGTTCTTGTCACTAGAACACTTTAAAGAAAGACCTAATATATCTCTTCCATATCTATTTTGTTGGTAGCCTTTAATCCTTTTCTTGTTAATAATGTAGCACTGTGGAATTAAAATAGGTAGGTTTCTGGGCCAGCTGATAGCTGGTGGTGAAGGGAGCTGGATCCCACATGGCCAATTCCGCACTTTAAGTCCTGGTTTGAGAAACACGCTCGGAGCATACATGGCCATGCCCAAAATCCTGACAGAAGGGAGAAACGAGGATGGGATTGAGGGGTGACCTTTCTGCACTGGAGGTGCTTCCTCACTTTCCCTCCCTTTCTTCCTTTCTATCTATCTCCAGGAAACACTCACTTTCTCTGGCAATCTTTAAAAAAAGGTTGGGGGGGGGAACCAGCAGTTAGCGTAATGGCTATGTCGCTGGATTCCCACGTAGTCGACCGCGGTTCGTGTCCCGGACTCGGTGGCTTAAAACTCACGCCGGGCGCGTGTGCGTGCGTGCCCAAGATCCCGAGAGGAGAATGGAGAAGAGGGGATTGCAGCGTGACCATCCCCCCTGGGGGGTGATTTCTCGCTTTCTGTCTCTATGCCTCTCTCTGTCTGGCGAGCGCACGCACCCTACAGTGAAAATCTCTCCAAAAAAAATAAAAATTAAAATTAAAAAAAAAAAGGTTGGGGGGTTGGGAACCAGCAGTTAGCGTAATGGCTATGTCGCTGGACTCCCACGTAGTCAACCGCGGTTCGCGTCCCGGACCCGGTGGCTTAAAACTCACGCCAGGCACGTGTGCGTGCGTGCCCAAGATCCCGAGAGGAGAATGGAGGAGAAGGGGTTGCGGCGTGACCATCATCCCTGGGGGGTGATTTCTCACTTTCTGTCTCTGTGTCTCTCTCTGTCTGTCTGGCGAGCGCACGTGCCCTATAGCGAAAAAAAAAAAAAAAAAACTTTCCAAAAAAAAAAAAAAAAAAAAAAAAAAAAGGTTGGGAGAGGAATTATGGGCAATAAGCGTGATGTAGATAAACACCTTTGGAAGGCAAGAATTCTTAGAAGGTAAAATAAATTTTCTAAGTATGATCTAGGGGTTCAAAGTAACTTGCAATTTAATGACCTTTCCATCTAGTTGAATGATAATATTTTAAATACATCACAGTACAAGTGTTTAAATTTTGTGCTACAATTATAACTATTTAAATAAAAGTATCTAGGTCAGCAGGTGGGGTGGTGGTTAGGCGCTGGACTTCTACATGGCCAAAGCTGCAATTACTCAGGTCACGTAAAAGGTAAACTGAACTAAATAATACCGTGTGGTTTTCACCTACATAATCTTTCTTTTGACTTTATAGAGACCCTATAACTTGATCATAGGGTCTTGTTCTCCTCTTTCCAATCTCAGTTGCTGAAAGCATAGCTATTTTGTGATAGTACATATACACACCCATATTTATATACATAAACATGCATATGCATGGGTCTACTCAGGTACATGCGTGTGCATGTGTGTGTGTGTATGTTTGTTTCTGTATAAAGATAGCTATGTTGTGATAGTCAGACAGGAGAGGACACACTCTCTCTCTCTCTGGTCAAATTTAAAAATTCTATTAAATTAAACAAGAAATTCTTTGTTAATAAAAAAAATGAGCCCAGCCTAACAAAGAACAAGTGGCTGAGAGAGTGGGTGTAAACCAATTGGAACCAAGATGGCACCTGAAATCACCCCTGCCGAACCTTCGAACTCGTTATACCTTCGTGGTAGGGTATTAGCATGACAGATGACATTCCCACTTGTGCCAAGGCTGTTTGGAGTAACCATGGCAATGACCAGAACTACCCTCATAAGGCCAGAAAATGGGAAGGACAGTGGTTCCAGGAAAACCACTGCCCCTTTCATGGAAACACTATTAATAAACCACCCCTTACTTAGCCTGGCATTAAACCAAGGCATGTAAGCTAGTCACGCACCAAAATTCAGTGCCACCAGCAGAGAGGGTGGCCTTTCTTTCTTTCTTTCTTTTTTTCTTGAAGAGTTTTTTGCTATAGGGCACGTGCGCTTGCCAGCCAGACAGAGAGAGACAGAGAGACAGAAAGCGAGAAATCACCCCCCAGGAGGGATAGCCACACCACAATCCCTTCTCCTCCATTCTCCTCTCGGGATCTTGGGCATGCACGCACATGTGCCCAGCGTGAGTTTAAGCCACCGGGGCCGGGACTCAAACCACGGTCGACTACATGGGAGTCCAGCAACATAGCCATTATGGTAACTGCTGGTCCCAAGGGTGGCCTTTCTATCTCTCCTTTTGGGTAACAGTTCTCTCTTGTTTACCCATCTCTTACTCATCTCTTCTCACAGGGCTGTTCCACCTAGGGTAGTTTACTCTGTACACTTTCCTTTATAAACTACCTACACTTCCTCAAAGGCCTACACTTTTTTTTTTTCCTCAAAGGCCTACTTTTGAGTTCTTTCTCATGTGAAGCCAAAGACCCTTACATCCTGGGTAGAGACTCCCATGGGTTGAGCCTCCTCAGCAACAGTAATATATTATCTTATAATTTATTATTATCATTATTATTTTTTTTTTTGGGGAGATTTTCAATTTAGGGCCCTGGCCCGAACCGCGGTCGACTACGTGGGAGTCCAGCGACATAGCCATTACGCTAACTGCTGGTTCCCTATCATTATTATTATTATAGCTCTTTAAAAAGTTTTTTCCACCATTCTAGGTTGCAGGTGTGTGCCCAGTGCAGAGCCCAAGGCAGCTCAGTGACCACTCATTGAATATAAATGAAGTTACAAGGGCCGACCTGAGCCTCCCCACCTCCTGCTCCAGGACTCTGGCAGCCAGCCCTACTTTGGTGGTTTCTCTCCCCACAGGCTTAGTCACTGCAGAGCAATTCAGCAAGGACTCCTTGTGCTCTGGCGGGGATGCTGAAGGCACGTGTGGGGACGTGCACACCTTTCTGCAGTCCACGGCCCGCACACAGCGGCTCCGACCCAACAACCACATGACCTCGCAGTTGTGTTCTGTTCCCTTGTCCAGCATTTTTGTCTTACACCTTGGGACAGGAAGTACACTTTCTGAAACACTCTTAGAATAATAGATACAGGCCTAAAGAATAAATAAAGATGGAGAACCAGCAGTTAGCATAATGGCTATGTCGCTGGACTCCCACGTAGTCGACCATGGTTCGCGTCCCGGACCCGGTGGCTTAACACTCACGTCGGGGGCGTGTGCGTGCGTGCCCAAGATCCCGAGAGGAGAATGGAGGAGAAGGGATTGTGGCGTGACCATCCCCTCTGGGGGGTGATTTCTTGCTTTCTGTCTCTCGTCTCTCTCTGTCTAGCTGGTGAGCGCATGTCCCCTATAGCGAAAACCTCTCCAAAAAAAAAGAATAAATAAAGACGAACCAGCTAAAAGGAAAAGAAAATGGGGCCAGCAGGTGGCATGGGGGCTAAGGCGTTGGACTCCTGCATGGTTGACTCCACAGGTCTGACAACTTGAAAATCACATGGGGCTCATGTGTACGTGTGCCCAAAATCCTGAAAGGAGAATGGAGGAGAAGAGAGTGCAGCGTGGCCATGCCCTCTGGGGGATGATTTCTCCCATTCCCTTTCTCTGCCTCTCTCTGGTGAGCACACGTGCCCTATGACAAAAACTAAAAAAAAGAAATAGCACGAGTTGATATTGAGATGGTCTCTGTGTGATGTGGGAGAGCAGACCCCACAGCCTAGTAGTTATGGGAGCCAGATCCCGTAAGACTGACTGGATTTCAGATCACAACCTTAGCAGCTTGGAAAACACCCGGGTGGTGCATGTGCCGAAGGTCCTGACAGAATGGAGAGATAGAGGAGAGGGGTTGCGACATGGCCACGCCCTGTCTGGGGGAGGGTGCACTTTTCTCTCTCCCTGTCTCTCTGCCTCTGTCTGGCGAGTGCCTATGCTCTCTGGCAAAAAAATTGAAAAACAAAATAATAAATGCGACATGGGAAAGGCAGATGAAATTGGAACCGAAGTTGTTGGTTTACAGTTTTGAAGTTTGATATTTACCTTCTGTGCAAATATTTCCCCACTTTTCATTTGCTTTTGTGAGTCTTTATGTACGAATGACCGCACAACTGCCAGGTGTGGTTTGCCAACTGGCCTATTGCTCTTAGGGCTGTAATCTAAATCCCGGATTGCAGCCCCAGGTAAACTGCAGTGACTAATACTTTCATGTAAGAGACACCCTATGATTTTAGATGCCCACGTAATTCTGATGACTTATATGCAAATTATCTAAATGACCAATGATATTTCTCTCTTTCTCCTACCTGCCTGTCTCTCCTTTTAAAAACAGAATTATTTTATTTAACTTTATTTTATTTATTTATTCATTTATTTTAATTTGATCAGAGAGAGACAGAGAGAGAAGGGGGAAGAGTGAGAAAGCAAGCCACCTTGGAACAAGGTGGAGCAAGGTTGGCCATGTGGGAGTCCAGCACCCTTAATCACCATGCCACCTGCCAACCCCCACGCTTCTCTCTTTTTATTTTCTCTTCCTTCTTCATGTTCCCTTTCTTCCTCCTCCTCTTCTTCTTTTTTTTTTTTTTGTGGAGAGTTTTTTTTTTTTTTGTCTTTTGGCCCCACCAGACAGACAGAAAGAGACAGAGAGACAGAAAGCAAGAAATCACCCCCCAGGGGGGATGGCCACGCCGCAATCCCTTCTCCTCCATTCTCCTCTCGGGATCTTGGGCACGCACGCACACGCGCCCGGCGTGAGTTTTAAGCCACCGGGTCCAGGACGTGAACCGCAGTCGACTATGTGGGAGTCCAGCGACATAGCCATTACGCTAACTGCTGATTCCCCCTCCTCCTCTTCTTTCCCTTCCTCTCTCTCATCTTTATTTTCTGCAGAATATATGCTAGGAAAATAAAAACCGTCCACTCACATATATGCAACTTTTACTCACAAAAACCCATAACTCAGCCTACGTGGAGCCTAAGTCTATAATGAAGCTGAGACTGGGTCATGGAAGGGCAGAGAATGTGGAGTTACAGTTTTCTCCGCTGAGTTTGAGTTTTTTCATGCAGCGTGAGAGGAACCAAGATGGCAGGTGGGAGCAGGAAGGCTCCCAGGGTTTTGCCTCCCTGGTCTGGCTAGCCCTAAGGGCAATCCTGGTCTCACTTCCTGGAGCTATTGAGGAGGAGCCAGGGCATCTTGATATTCATCTTGTTTGCTTTCTTTTCTTTTCTTGTTTGTTTTTGACATAGGGCACCTGCACTCAACAGAGAGAAGGAAAGTAAGAAATTACTTCCAGGGAGGAGGGGGGAAGGATGGCCACACTGCAATCCTATCTCCTCCATTCTTCTCTTGGGATTTTGGGCATCCACACACATGTGCCTGGGGAGATTTTCAAGCCACTGGGTCTGGGACTTGAACCATGGCTGGACATGTGGGAGTCCAGCACCTATTTTTCCAGAAGGCAAGTGCGCTACCAGAGACAGAGTGGGGGGGGCTTAAGACATGACCCCTCAGGGAGGATGACCATGCCACAATCCTTTCTCCTCCATTCTTGTGATTTTGTGTACACACACACACAAGCTCAGTGGGTTTTTCAAGCTACTGGGTCTAGGGCTTGAACTGTGCAGTTGGCCATGTGGGATCCAGCAGACTTAACCACCCCTCTTGCTTTCTTTTGTTACTATTTTATTTGGAAATAATTTCAAATTTCCAGAGAATTACAAACATAATGGAAAGAACTTTTGTATATCTTTTACTTGGATTCACCATTTTGAATAGTTTGATGTATTTGCTTTCTCTTTCTCTCTGTACACACGCACACACACACATATATGCATACACACACACGTCTATATACATAAAAATTATCTGAACCACCTGAGAATTCTCTGTACGCACCATGAAACTTTCCCCTTAGTACTTCAGTGAGTATTTCATAAGAACAAGAGTATTCTCTTATGTAGTCACAGCACAGTTATTGACTTTGTATGTTTGGCATTGATATGATACTAGTATCTAACCCACAGTCCATATTCCAGTTTCATCAGTTACCCTAAAATGCCCATTATAGGAATTTTTTTCTGATTCTTTAGTCTCTGTTAATCTGAAACATTTCTTCAGCTTTCCCTTGTCTTCTACAGAGAAAGAAAAATGAAATGTTTTTGTTTGTTTGTTCTAGATTTATTTAATTGTATTTATTTTAATTTGACCAGAGAGAGAGAGACAGAGAGAGGAAGTGAGAAAGCAAGCCACCAGGTCCATGCTCAGCCATGTGGGAGTGTCCAGCACCTTAATCACCTTAGTCAACTGCTGGTAGTTTGCTCTTTTTTTTTTTTTTTTTTTTTGGAGAAGTTTTTGCTATAGGGCACGTGCGCTTGCCAGAAACACAGAGAGAGACAGAGAGACAGAAAGCGAGAAATCACCCCCCACCCCAGGGGGATTGCTACGCCTACTCCCTTCTCCTCCATTCTCCTCTCAGGATCTTGGGCATGCACGCACATGCGCCCAGAGGGAGTTTAAGCCAACTGCTGGTCCCATGCTTTGCTGGTCCCATGTTGTGTGCTATTGTGCCCTTCAGCCTCTGCCGTTTTATAAATTACAATTGATGGGAGCCAGCAGGTGGCATAGTGGTTAAGGCACTGGACTCCCACATGGCTAACCATGGTTTGAGTCCCTGACCTGACAGCTTGAAACTTGCACCAGATATGAGTGTGTGTGTGCCCCAAATCCCAGGAATAAAGCAGAGTAGAAGGGATTGTGATGTGGTTATACCTCCAGGGGGTGATTCCTCACTTTCGCTCTCACTGTCTCTCTGTCCCTTTTTTTTTTTTTTTTTTGGAGAGATTTTCACTGTAGGGCGCGTGCGCTCGCCAGACAGACAGAGAGAGACATAGAGACAGAAAGCGAGAAATCACCCCCCAGGGGGGATGGTCACGCCGCAATCCCTTCTCCTCCATTCTCCTCTCGGGATCTTGGGCACGCACGCACACGCGCCCGGCGTGAGTTTTAAGCCACCGGGTCTGGGACACGAACCGCAGTCGACTACGTGGGAGTCCAGCGACATAGCCATTACGCTAACTGCTGGTTCCCTCTGTCCCTAACTTTTAAAAGAAATTACTGGGCCAGCAGAAGGTATAGTGGTTACGTCACTGGACTACCACATGACTGACTGCATTTAGAGCCCGGACTCAATAGCTTCAAAATCGCACTGGGCACGTGTGCGTGTGTGTCCAAGATCCCAGGAGGAGAGTGGAGGAGAAAGGCCATATCCCCTATGGGGTGATTTCTCACTTTCCCTCTCACTGACTCTGTCTCTCTCTCTCTGGGAAGCACATGCATCCTATGGCAAAAATTTCTTTAAAAAAATTATAATTGATGAGTTTTAGAAGATTCATGCAAGAGATATTTATTATTATTATTATTATTGGAGAGGTTTTTTGCTATAGGGCGTGTGCGCTCACCAGAAAGACAGAGACACAGAGACAGAAAGCCAGAAATCACCCCCTGGGGGGGATGGCCACGCCGCAATCCCCTCTCCATTCTCCTCGGGATCTTGGGCACGCACACATGTGTCCGGCGTGAGTTTAAGCCACTGGGTCCAGGATGCAAACCACGGTTGGAACCGTGGTCGACTACATGGGAGTCCAGCGACATAGCCATTACGCCAACTGTTGGTCCCAAGAAATATTTTTATAAGATGAGTACTAAAGAATCAGCATAAAACTTTCAGATTCTTAATTTCAATACACCCTGCCCTAAAGGTTAAAATCTGTTTCTAGGGAACCAGCAGTTAGCATAATGGCTATGTCTCTGGACTCCCACGTAGTCGACCGTGGTTCACGTCCTGGACCCGGTGGCTTAAAACTCACACCGGGGTGCATGTGCGTGCATGCCCAAGATCCCAAGAGGAGAATGGAGGAGAAGGGATTGAGGCGTGACCATCCCCTGTGGGGGGGTGATTTTTCGCTTTCTGTCTCTATGGCTCTGTCAGTCTGTCTGGCAAGCGCATGCGCCCTATAGCGAAAAACTCTCCAAAAAAAAAAAAATCTGTTTCTATACAGGTTAGAACAGCCAAATAGCTCTGTCCAACAGCGGAAACAGTCTGTCCTTCAGGTGTCAGCATGAACTTGGGAAAGGTAGAAAACTGGTGGAACCAGACTGAACAGACACAACTCAGAGGCCAAGGCTGGGCAGCAGCCCCTTGCAAAGTACTTTGGGGAAGGGAATATAAGGATTGTCGAGAAGGAGAGGCCCTGGTATTAGTTAAAGTTATTTGGGTTAATGTAATGGAAAACTCAGGGTCAGCAGGTGGCGTGGTGGTTACGATGCTAGACTCCCATATGGTCAACAGTGGTTTGAGCACAGACCTGGGAGCCTGAGAATCACACCAGGCATGTGTGCACGTGACCAGAATCCTGAGAGCAAAAGCAATGGCGGTGTGGCCATCTCCCCAGGGGGTGACCTCACTTTCCCTTTCTCTGCGCTTACCATATGGCAAAAGCCTAAAACAATAGCAAAAAACACACTCTCCTTATCTTGTTAAAAAAAAAAAAAAAAAGGAAATATGTTGGACTCTTCCAGAACCTCATTATTCAAAGCGTGATCCCTGGACCAATAGCACCAGCATCTCTTTGGAGCTTCTCAGAATTTAAGCCCCATCTTGGAATTATTAAATCACAATCTGTATTTAATAAGACCTCGAAGTGATTCATCTGCACATTACATTTTGAGACATACTGGCTTCGGGGACCAGTAAATAGAGTAACAGTTACATCACTGGACTCCCACATAGTTGACCGTGATGGTTCGAGTCCTGGACCTGACAGCTTAACCTCATGCCAGGCACATGTGCGTGCATGCCCTAGATCCTGAGATAATAATGGAGGAGAAGGGATTGTAGCATGGCTATCCCCCTTGGGGGCTGGTTTCTCGCTTTCTGTTTCTCTGTCTCTCTGTGTCTCTCAGCGAGCACACGCACCCTATAGCAAATAATTTTTCTCTCTCAAAAAAAAGGAGAGGGGGTTGCTGGCAGGTGGTGTTGTGGTTAAGGGCACTGGAGAAGTACTGGCTTGGAGTGACCCTATATAGTCTGTATGTGTGTGTTCCCCCCACACCTCAGTTCATATGTTGAAGTCCCAAGCCCTAAAGTGACAGTATTAGAAGTGGGGCCTTTGGGAGGCAATTAAGTCATGAGGGAGGAATCGTCATAATTTGGTTAGTGTTTTTATAATGAAAGACCTCAGAGTGCTAGCTCACCTTCAACCCTAGAAGACACAGCTGGAAGATGCCATGTATCAACAAAAAAATGACCCTCACCAAGGACTAGAACTGTCAGTGTCTTGATCTGAGACTTCCCAGCTTCCGGAGCCATGAGAAATAAATTTCTTTTGTATGAAAGTCACCCATGTTATAGCATTTCTTATCTATCTATCTATCTATCTATCTATCTATCTATCTATCTATCTATCTATCTAGAGGTTTTTGCCATAGGGTATGTGTGCTCGCCAAAGAGAGAGAGATAGAGACACAGAGAGAGGGAGATTGAGAGCTCACCCCCTGGGCGGATGGCCACACTGCAATCCCTTTTCCATTCCCCTCCTGGGATTTTGGGCATGTAAGCACACGCAAGCTGTGTGACTCTCAAGCTGCTGGGTCCAGGGCTTGAATTATGGTCAAGTCCGGTGGGAGCCCAGTGCTTTAACCACTGCTCCATCTGCTGACCTTCACCCCCTAATCCGCCCCAGCCCCATCCTGCCATTTTTAAACAGGTTCTCATTATGTTGCCCAGGCTAACCTTAAGCTGACAATCCTCCCCGAGTCCCAGGAATTACAGGCGCACACTGCCATGCCGAGTCTTTGGGTTTGACCGAAGACTCAAACCTGGGTCTCCCATGTGGTCACAGCTACGGAGCACATCCTAGCAGTGCATGGCACCATAACTGGGTCAGAGTTCATTACTAATGGGACTTTCCCAACTCTGGATCTCCAGTTAAAATTTCCTGTATCCCACCAAGCAGATTCTGCCAGTGCCTATCCATCATACTCAGCCTGCCGTAGAGAACACTGCATAAAATTGCCCTGTATGGCTGTGGCTTCCTGGCCCTTCTCTCTGCCCAGACATGTTCTCTGGCCAGTGCTTCAGGTGGTTGAGCCTACAGGCATGCAACACTCATGCCCCTAGAAGGACCCCCCAAACGATAAGAGGTGGAGTTGCTGGATAACCATCTCAACTTACTAAGCAAGACAGTATTGTGGTCTACATAGTGCTATGTACCAAGAAAATAGAGCCTGAATTTCCCCAATAGTGATTCTCTCTGTGTGGTATGTTCCAACTAGCCTATAGTAGCTCAAAAGAGACAGCTGTTAAATTTTTAGAAATTTTGAAACCCAGGGGCTGGCAGGTGGTGTGGTGTTTACGGGTACTGGACTCCCACATGGCTGGCCTCAGTACAAGTCCCAGACCTGGCAGCTTGCTTCCTCCCTTTCCCTTCCGCCTTCTCTCTCTCATTCTGTTCCTTTCTGGTCAAGTAAAATAAAATAAATAATAAAGTTAAATAAAATAATTCTTCAAATAATAATAATAATAAAAAGAAATGTAAGCCAGTTGTTAAAAGAAACGTTATTAAAATAAATTATTTTTAAAAACAAAGGTGGGGCCTGCCAGTAGTGTGGTTAAAGCGGCAGAATCCCACAGGGTTTACTGGTCCATTCTAGTACCAAACCCAGAGGACTGAAAAGCATGCCAGGCACATGTATGTACATTATGTATGCCCAAAATCCCAAAAGGAGGGAAAAAAGGGGGAGAAGGGACTATGACATGACCGTTCCCCATGAGGGGCTTGCTTTCTCACTCCCTCTCTCTCTCTCTCCCTCTCTTTCTCTGGCAAGCACACATGTCCTCTGAAAAAATTTTTTAATGATAATAACTACAAACTTATCACTTATTGTTATGGTTTGAATATCCCTACCAAAACTCCTGCTGGAATTTAATCTCTAATGTGAGGTATTGAGAGGGTGGGAGAAATCCGACTATTCCATCAAGAGGTGGAATCTTGGGAGGTGGTTAGGATTATATAAAGTCAATGGGGGGAAGTTCTCATAGCTGAATTCTGGTGACTTTGTGGGAACAGAGAGTGAAACCAGAGCAAAACACACACTCTTTATTATTATTATTTTTGAAGAGGTTTTTGCTATGGGGCACGTGGGCCCACCAGAAAGACAGAGAGAGACAGAGAGACAGAAAGCGAGAAATCACCCCCCCAGGGGGGATGGCCGTGCCGCAATCCCTTCTCCTCCATTCTCCTCTCGGGATCTTGGACACACACTCATACACGCCCAGTGTGAGTTGGATCTGGGATTTAACAAATTCTTTTGTTGTAGACTACCAAATCTTTGTTACAGGATTACAGGGTTCCTTGGAAAAGAATACAGTATTGTAGCCAAAGTCGCTGAGATAAGCTGTCCAGCTTCTTCTGATCAGGGGTCAACCCTAGTCCAATCAGAGGCCGCCTTTGTTTTGCTTACTAGGCTAGGTAAATATGGGTGGGACAGTTTGACCTATATATTTTTGTTTTGTTTTGTTTTCGATTGCCAGAGGGCAGGTGTGGTCACCAGAGGCAGAGAGCCAAAGAGAGAGGGAGGGGGAAGAAATAGGGTGTGGTCATGCCACAATCCCTTCTCTATTTCTCTATCTTGGAATTCTGGACACATGCCCCCAGTGTGTTTTTTAAATCTCAGAGGGCCAGGACCAGCAGTAGGCATAACGGCTATGTCACTGGACTCCCACGTAGTTGACTGCGGTTCGAGTTCCGGACCCGGTGGCTTAAACTCACGCCGGGCGCGTGTGCGTGCGTGCCCAAGATCCCAAGAAGAGAATGGAGGAGAAGGGATTGTGGCATGGCCATTCCCCCCCCCCGGGGGGGTGTGATTTCTTGCTTTCTGTCTCTTTGTCTCTCTTTCTGGTGAGTGCACATGCCCTATAGCAAAAAAACCCTTCCCTCCCCCCCAAAAAAAAAACAAACTCAGAGGGCCATGTGGGATCCAACTCTCTTAACTACTGCACTTACAGTCCAGCTCTTGAACTATATGTATAAGGGAAAGCTGGTAGGCTAGCACCACTGGAGAATGGCCAGTGAGTGTGGTCAGGGGGCTGAAGACATGGGGTGGGGTTGGGGAGCACAGGACTCCTCAGCCCCCTGCCGGACTGTAGCCTGAGTTTCAGAGGGCTCATTCACCAAGACAGTATCTCCTATTTCTTCTGCCACAATGAGGGACCCTTGAGACTTAATCAGGGAGAAAAGGAAGCCTTCTAAGGCTTCAACATCAACACTGAGGTAATGTTGACCAATACCAGCTTATTTTAATAAAATATCTTAATTTCTCTATGCCAAATACTCTTACAATGTATGGTTCCAGAGAAGAAATACCAAGTAGTTAATGAAATAATTACTCCAAGGGGGAACCAGCAGTTAGAGTAATGACTATGTCGCTGGACTCCCACGTAGCCGACCGTGGTTTGTGTCCAGGACCTGGTGGCTTAAAACTCACGCCGGGCGCGTGTACATGCGTGCCCAAGATCCCGAGAGGAGAATGGAGAAGGGATTGTGGTGTGACCATCCCCCCCTGGGGGGTGATTTCTCGCTTTCTGTCTCTATGTCTCTCTCTGTCTGGCGAGCACACATGCCCTATAGTGAAAAAACCTCTCCAAATAAATAAATAAATAAATAATAACTACTCCAAGGTACAAATATGCCCCCCAAAATGTGCTATTCATAATTTTTTCTTTTTGGTCGAAGTATACAAATGCTCACCAGAGAAAAAGAGAGAAGAAGAGGGAGAGAACATCCCCCCCGGTGGGGTATCGTCACCCCGAAATCCCTTCTCCTCCATTTGTCCATCCTGTCAAGCTTTGGGGAGTGCACACACATGTGTCTGGAGTTTTCCAAGCTGCAGAGGTGGCAGTGTGGTGGTCGGGACTTAAACCACATATTCTACCATGTGAAGCAGCTTCCTTAACAACTAGGCCATGGAACAGGTTTGATTCATGACCAGTTACTAATCTGGGCCCTTTACGGCAGCAAGGGGCAGTGTAGAGATTACAAAGTAAATAAAAAGCCCACATCAACAGTCCAAGACATTGCACCGAGTTTCCCTAATCAGATCGAAATAGTTGAAATGGAAAAAATCTTTTTCTGGGGCTTTTGCCATTGTTGAAATGCCTTCATGTTACAGCTGGGAAAACGGTCCCCATGGCATGTGCAGCCAAGTTATGAATCATTTCATTTAAATAACAATCTAAAGCTTGGATTGAGCCAGATCAGCTATCACCCTCTTTCCATCTAGGAACTGGGATATGTTGATAAATATCTAACAACTGGCTTTCCAGGGAAAG
>NW_006200713.1:994468-1005604 GCF_000334495.1 Tupaia belangeri chinensis
TTTGCAGGGTTTACTTGTTTTTGAATCCCAGCATGACAAGTTTCTAATCCCCATTTAAAAAATAATTAATTAAATTAAATTTATTATTATTATTTCTTAATTTGACCAGAGAGAGAGAGAGAGGGAAAGTGAGAAAGCAAGCCACCAGGTCTGGGATTCAAACTACAGTTGGCCATGTAGGAGTCCAGTACTTTAACCACCATGCCACCTGTTAGCCCCAAGTCTCCAGGGTTATTTTTCATTATTATTATTCTTATTATTAATTTGTTACAGGGCATGTGCAGTCACTAGAAAGAAAGAGACAGGGAGAAGGAAAGTTTGAATGCACCCCCCGGGGCGATGGCTATGCCACAATCCCTTCTCTTCCATTTTCCCCTTGGGATTTTGGGCAGGCACGCATGTGTGCCCGACATGTTTTGAAAGCTATTGGGTCTGGATGAAAACTGCACAGTTGGCCATGTGGGATGAAGCACCTTAACCACCACACCACTGGCTGGTGCTCAAGTCCCCAAATTGAGGACAGTGTGCTTGAAGTTGGGAGGAAATACTCACCCTGCATTTGGGCTAGCTCCTGGATTCTATTCCTGAGGAGTCTGTTTTAAAGTGCTTGACATAAGTGACAAACTTTTCAAAAAAGTGTGTCATTAGGGCCAGCAGATAACATGATGGTCGAGGTGGTGGATTCCCAAATGGTCAACTGTAGTTCAAGTCCCAAACAAAATGGCTTGAAACTCACCCGGGTTCGTGTGCGTGCGTGCCCAAAATCCCAAGAGGAGAATAGAAAAGAAGGGATTGCAATATGGTCATTCCCTCCAGGAGGTGATTTCTCACTTTCCCTTTCTCTGTATCTCTGTCTCTCTTCTCTTCGGCCAGTGCACGTGATAAAAACCTATGATAAAAACCTAAAAAAAAGTTTAAAATTTAAAAAAGCATACGTATTGTTTTCTCTAGACCAGGTATTTGATATCAGAACTCCTTTACAGTGGGCATTCTTTTTAATGCTTACATTTGATGAGGCAGATCCTCTCTAAGTTTTATAACCTATAGAACTGACAGCCTAAGAGAATCAGAGGTTTGTATAAAGCCAGGCAGTCAAGTTGAACCAAGTAAGTTACTTAATCTCAGTGTTAGTTTTCTTTTCCATCAAATGGATGAATAATAGTACCTCCAAGATAGTTGGGGAGGTTGAATAAGATAATACATGTACAATCCTTAGCAACAGTACCTAGAAGGGAGTCTTTGTCCATTTGAAATGCAATTAATGTTAACTGTAGAAAATAGCTGTATGCAAGAATAAAGCAAATTTAAAATATTTCTATCCGACGGCAGTCCTAGTGCAGAGTTCTATTTCTGCTTAATATGACTTAGAAAGCACGGTCCCAGCATACTAAATGCTTTTTTTAATGAAAAGCAGTTGAACAATTGTTGAAAACAATTCTGTCTGGATCATTATGGAAGCTTAGGTTGTATCCTAATGCACGCAAATTGCTTTTAAAAATAAATTAGAGCATGAGTAATACTGCCTTTGTCACGGAGGGTTATGATGCTCTCTCTGGAATAAGATTATTCAGAAAGGAGATGAAGCCACAGTCTAGGTATTTAACAACCATGGATGGGACACCCAAGGGATACAGTGGTGTTAGGACACGACATTTCTCATTCCTTGAGAGCTTCAAGGGAGAAAACTGAATTCAACAGGTTCACAGCTAGACAGGGAGAGCAAATAGATTTCCTGCAAGCCTCGTCTGCTGGAGCATCATGCTGAAAAGGACAGCAGGGCCTTTCCTATGGGAGTTTGAGAGCTGTGGTTCATCTCTTCCTCCTTTTTAAAAATATTGTTTTTTTGGGACCAGCAGATGGCCAAATGGCACTGGATTCCCACATAGTTGACCATGGTTCGAGTCTCAAACCCAGTGGTTTAAAATTCACACCGGGCACATATGCATGTGTGCCCAACATCCCACGAGGAGAATGGAGAATGGATTGTGGCATGGCCATCAACCTGGGAGGAAGGGTGATTTCGCACTTCCTGTTTCTGTCTATCTCTATCCCTTTGGCAAGTGCATGTCCCTATAGCAAAAAATCTCTCAAAAAATAAATATTGTTTGTTTGTTTGTTTATTGTGAGATGGTATATGTGTTTACCAGAGTCAGGGAGACAGAGAGACAGAGAGAAGGAGAGAGGGAGAGGGAGAAAGTGTACACCATTATGGGGTGTGGCCACACTGCAATCCCTTTTCTTCCATTTCTTCATCCTATCAGGATTTTGGTCACACACATTCATGTATCCAGTGTGTTTTCCAAGCTACTGGGGCCTAGATTAGAACCATGGTGGACCATGTGGGATCCAGCTCCCTAAACCACTATGCTACAGAACCAGGCCTAAAGTTTATTTATTTATTTCTTCCATGATTGAGAGAGTGAAAGAGAGCCGGAGAGACAGCACCCCTGACAAAGGTCTAGATGTCGTGATCAGCCAGCCCATACCATGGGCACCTGCATGCCAGCACACTCAGGAAGGTCTTCAGGCATGAACATAGGACTTTCTCATAGGATCAGCCTTGCAGAGTGTCGTGTTTTACTGCTGCATCACCTTCAGGCCCCCATCACTTCCTCCTCTTTGACTGCCTCTCTCTACTCCCCTTTCCACCCTCTATTCCTCTCCCTCTCTCCACTTTCTCCTCCCTTTCCTTCTCAGAGTTCACTGAAGTCATAAAAGTGGAGAATTACTCGAAGTGTGCAAAGTTCTAAAACTTCAAAAGTTTCTGGAAAAACGAAATTACGGTATTTATTTTGGTGCAACAATATGAAATCCATGCGTAGTTTTTTCATGATATACATTTCCATGGACATTTTAAAGCCCACCTTTATATTATGAATTTGTAATTTCATTTTTCCAAAAACTCTGTAAGTCCCCTCAGTGAATGACAAAACCTTGGGATGTAGAACCCAGAGAGCATACATGCATGGTATTTAAATAGAGGTGGAAAGAGCAGCTTCCGGGAGGGAATTGTGTTTCTCTGATCCTGGCACCCTGCAGAATCAGCCTGATTTTGAAAACGAAAAGAGATTTCTGGGTACAATAAGATTCTTAGGTCTCTGAATTCCTTAAAACTCACACCGGGCACAAAAAAATCCAAGGACCTATTAAAGTGATGACAGAATGCTACAGCCATTTTTTTCCTCCTCCACTTTTAACTAACTACTAGGCATCTTTTTTAAAAAAATCAAAATAGTCTTTTTTTTTTTTTTTTAAGGTGTTCATCGTAAGAAACATGTACTCACTGGACAGAGACAGTGAGATGGAGAGTGAGAAATCACCCCCTGCAGGAATGGTCATGCTGCAATCTCTTCTCCTTTAGTCTCCTCCAGGGATTTTTGGGCATGCGTACATGTGCATGATTTTCAAGCCACCTGATCTGGGACTCAACCCATAGTAAGCCACTGGGACTCAAACCATGGTCGGCCATGTGGGAGTCCAACTCCCTTAACTACCACGCCACCTGCCAGCCCCAAATGTTCTTTTTAAAAATTATTTATTTTATTTATTCACTCATTTTTTAAAAAATTTGACCAGAGAGAGACAGAGGGTAAGAGTAAGAGAGAGAGGAAGTGAGAAAGCAAGCCACCAGATTCAGGACTCGAACTCTGGTTCACCATGTGGGAGTGTCCAGCGCCTTAACCACCACGCCACCTGCTGGTCCCCCAAATGTTCCTTTATTTAGAAGATTTAATGCTAAGCAAAGCAAGTCAGACTACGAAAGGCAGGCTTTGTATGTCCCCACTCAATATGTACCAAATGTCTGTACTTTGCGGCAGAAACTGAAAGACTGGAAACTACAGCAGCAGGGACAGCAAGTGGAGATATCATTTTCTTTTTATAAGTAAAATAACAAAGATATGGTGTGAACTAGTAAGCCAGAAGTAGAGCAGAGAGCAGAATCCTGGCCTGTAATCCTCCTCTCTAAATCATGTCCATAATTAGCCCACCAGCATTGCCAAGAACCCCTGCCTTCCTGACTCCAGCCCCAACTCAACGTCGTCTGGTCTCCAGTCTGGGGCTGGTCACTGGGGTTTTCCCTGGCATGTGATAACAGTGCTGTTAGAGTTCTTGTGTTCACAGCAGCTGATTCTGAGAATGGTCATTAATATTTTCACTAAAATGGTAAACTGATAGTTGATCAATGGTTGAACCATTGAAGTAGTAAAGGGAATTCCCATGAGGAATCCATTTGAGTACAAAATGCACACAATGAAGAGGCATTTGAAAATATTTTTTAAATCAATAATCATAAAGGGAACAGACTAGAAAGAGAATGTCTCAGTTCAGTGTTATCAGATATAACTTTTGCTTCCTAGTCCGAGGGGTTCTTCACTCCTAAAGAGCCTATAAGATTTAGACCTTCTAGGGACCAGCAGTTAGCGTAATGGCTATGTCGCTGCACTCCCATGTAGTCGACCGCAGTTTGAGCCACGGTGGCTTAAACTCATGCCGGGTGTGTGTATGTGTGTGCATGCATGCCCAAGATCCTGAGAGTAGAATGGAAGAGAAGGGATTGTGGCATAGTCATCCCCCCTAAGGAGGTGATTTCTCGCTTTCTATCTCTCTGTCTTTCTGGCGAGCGCACGCACCCTATAGAAAAAAACCCCTCCAAAAAAAAAAAAAAAAAGATTTAGACCTTCCAGAGTTGCAACTATGTCAAATTACACATCCTTCACATCCTTTACAGTTTTGTGATATCCGATTTAATCTATAATATATAATGATTGGCTAATCCTTTTTGTTGAAAACAACTGAATACCTACCTGAATCTAGATGATTTATAAGAACAAAGGTTTATGTAGCTCATAGCTATGTAACTCATAGTCTGAGTTCAAAGGGCTACATCTGGTGAGAGTCTTCTTGCTGGTACATAACATGGCAGAGGGCGTCACACGGCAAGACAGAGGTAGATGCGTATGTCTCTGTCCCTCTGTTTCTGTATCTCCTTATAATTTAATGAGGATCCAGTCATGTTGGCCACAACCTCATCTGAATTTCCTCCCCAAAACTCCACCTTTTAACGCCATGGTCTGATTAAGTTTCCACCCTCTTAATCCTGTGAAAATGGCTCACCAAATCTAAAGGCATGAATTTAAGGAGAACATATTTAAGCTATAATACTAGCCATTTATAATTTTTTTTGAAAGAGATATTTTTGCTATACAATGTGTGTGCTCACCAGAGAGACAGAAAGTGAGAAATCATGCCCCTGGGGGGAATGGCCATGCCACAATCAAGTCTCCTGTTTTCCACTTGGGTTTCTGGGCACACATGCACACACACATGCCTGGCATGAGTTTTAAGCCACCAGGTCCGAGGTTCAAACCATAGTGGACTACATGAGAATGGAGGAGTGATGTACCCATTATGCTGTCAGCTGATCCCCAAATGGTATCTTACCTACTCAAGATATTTCTGGAAATGCTACACTAACAAAACATGAAAACTTGAACACCCTCATGGGGCAGGTAGTCTACATGTAACTGATTTATAGAAAAAGTCAACTTTAGTCAAAATTAAATGGAAGGTTTCCCTATCAGTTGTGAGAAATAATTACTCCACCATCTTTTTCTTTTTTATGGGGAAAAAGACTCTGGGTCAGTGCAGTTTTGCTTTTTTTTTTTTTTTTTGAGGTTTTTGCTATAGGGCACGTGCACTCACCAGACAGAGAGACAGAGAGACAGATAGTGAGAAATCACCCCCCAGGGGGGATGGCCACGCTGCAATCCCTTCTCCTCCATTCTCCTCTTGGGATCTTGAGCATGCACACACACACGCCCGGCATGAGTTTTAAGCCACTGGGTCCGGAACTTGAACCGCGGTTGACTACATGGGAGTCCAGTGACATAGCCATTACGCTAACTGCTGGTCCCACTCACATTGTTTCTGATGAGAGGTCTAAGGTTAACCTGATTGGATAACCTTTATAAGTAACTTGATGTTTCTCTCTTACCAGTTTTAGTATCCTGTCTTTGTAGATCTGGCCAGTCTGGCTATGATGTGATTTGGAGAAGGTCTTCTTGGGTTGATTCTATTAGGGGTCCTTTGTATTTCTTGGGTCTGGATATTTGAAAGCCTCTGTAGATTTGGAAAGTTTTCTTCCAAGATTTCATGGAATAGATTATCAATGCCCTTATTAGTTTCCTCACCTTCTGGGATACCAATTATCTTGATGTTTGGGCGCTTAATGCTGTCTAGTATTTCTCGTATAGTATTCTCATTTTTGGGGTCTATTTTCACAGTTTTTTTTTTTTCCTAGCTCAGAGGTTTTGCCTTCAACATCTGAGATTTGATATTCTGCGTGGACTAATCTGTTTTTAATACTTTCAAGGAAGATTTTGATTTCCTGAGTGGTATTCTTCATCTCTAATAGGTCCATTTGATTCTTTTTTATGGTGTGTCTTTTCTCTTTCAGATTATGGAAGGACTTTAACACCTCTTGGAACTTGTCTCTTTTCTCCTGCATCTTCTGGAGTTCATTATCTCTCAGCTCTTGCATCTTGTTTAGTTTTGTCACTATGAATAGTCTGAATTCTCTATCAGACATTTCCGTGAGATCTACTGTACTGTCTGTGGATGATGAGGGATTGTTCTTTTCCCTTAAGGGAGGGATATTTTGTTGATTTCTCATGTTTCTTGTGCCTCTGCGGTGGTTTCTGGTCATTCTGTGACAAAATCTATCCTCCACTGTGCTTTACAGTGTGGTATCCACAAAAACGTCAGGAGTTCAGATTTATAAAAAGAAATGTCTTCATTAAAGCAGGAAGTTCAATAAGTGATAAGGATTTCAATGACTCTAACAGTATTCAGATGCTTGGTTCCTGTGTACCTAGGCCTCTCTTGTCTGAGTATTTCAGGAGTCTAGGAGATGGAGTTTAGAGCATAGCTTCCCTGAACATGCCAGGACACACCTCCAGAAAACACTTTGTAAAGTGAGCAAGAGAGATAGTACCTCCAATGGGGTCTTTTTTTCTTTTTTCTTTCTTTTCTTTTCTTTTTTTTTTTTTTTTTTTTTTGAGAGAGAGAGAGATTTTTTTCTTTAGGGCACATGAGCTCGTTGGAGAGAGAGAAAAACAGAGAGACAGAAAGTGAGAAAACACCTCCCAGGGGAGACGGCCATGCTGCATCTCCTCCTCCATTCTCTTCTTGGAACTTTGGGCAAGCATGCACATGAACCAGCATGTTTCTTTCTTTTCTTTTCTTTCTTTCTTCTTCTTATTATAGAGAGCTTTTTGCTGTAAGGTGTGTGCGCTCACTGGACAGACAGAGAAAGAGAGACAGAAAGAGAGAAATCATCTCCTTAGGGGGGTTGGCCACGCCACAATTCCTTCTCCATTCTCCTCAGGATCTTGGGCATGCATGCACACACATCTGGTGTGAGTTTTAAGCAGCCCAGTCTAAGACTTGAACCATGGTCAACTATGAGGCCAGTCTAAGACTTGAACCATGGTCAACTATGTGGGAGTCCAGTGATGTAATCATTATGTCATCGGCTGGGGCTGCATCCCGCATGTTTCAAGCCACTGGGCCCAGGACTCAAACCACGGTTGGCCCTTTGAGAGTCCAGCACCTTAACCACTATGCCACCTTGGGATTCCAGCACCTTACCCACTATGCCACCTCCTGGCCCCTCAATTACTACTTTTTTTTTTTTTAAAAAAAGAGAACATATACGCAAGATCTTGTAGTGTTAATTTCAGACAAGTGAGATCACACATTTCATTATTTAACCAATTAAGATAATGAATGTTAAATATATTATAAAATTCAAAACATATGCAGCCTTTAAATTAATCTCATTAATGGTGTGTATGAAAAGTTAACATTGCACAGGAGTGGCAGGAGGAAGGAATGTATTTATTGCCCATGACCTCTAATATCTGAATCAAAACAGGTGAATATGGTGCAACCTGAACTATGTGGCATTATCCAAGCTTCTATGAAAGGCACCTCCAGGAATCTGTCCTTTCCCTGGGTGAGTCCAGGTTTATCTGCCAATCATCTAATGCTTGTGGTTCTTTTAGAAATTCCTCTATTTCTGGCTTACTGAAGGCATTCTTCGAATGTGTAAAATTCTGTCATTTCAAGAGGATTTAGAAGGGTGTGACTTAGGTTTATCGATTTGAACTATACACTTTAGGCAAACAAACAAAAAAACAAAAACAAAAACAAAAAAAACCCATCTTCACTGAGTGGTGATTAAAGGAAAATAAAGATCTACTATAAACATTTAAAGGAAGCAAACTCTTATGAAAGAATTCATCACTAAAGTCTAAGCAATGACAGAGGAGTGAAATAAATGTTATGGGGAAATGTGCAACAGTAGACACATAATGGTAAAGAATTAGAAGAAAGTTTTAATTAAAAAATCTGGGGGTCATCCCCTTAGTCTAGTGGGCCAATGCTGTGCATAGAAAGCCTGATCCCATCTGACCGACTAGGGTTTGAATGCCTGGCCACACTGGCTTGAAAAACATGGGCCCTGGGCCCATATTACATGCATGCCCCAAATCCTCATGGGATGGAGAAATGGAGGGAAAAGAATTGTGGTGTGACCATACCCTACGGGCAAGTTCTCTCTCTCTCTCTCTCTCTCTCTCTCTCTCTCTCCCCGTCTTGTGCACACAAACAGTGGCAGTAAAAAAAGGAAAAGAAAGACAAATGTATCAAAGTATGTGACGTTAGGAACCAGCAGTTAGCGTAATGGCTATGTCGCTGGACTCCCATGTAGTTGACCGCGGTTCGCGTCCCAGACCTGGTGGCTTAAAACTCATGCCGGGCGCGTGTGCGTGTGTGCCCAAGATCCCAGGAGGAGAATGGAGGAGAAGGGATTGCAGCGTGACCATCCCCCCTGGGGGGGTGATTTCTCACTATCTGTCTCTATGTCTGTCTGTCTGGAGAGCGCATGCGCCCTATAGCGAAAACCTCTCAAAAAAACCCAAAAAAACAAAAACCAAAACTCACGCAGGGCGCGTGTGCATGTGTGCCCAAGATCCCAAGAGGAGAATGGAGGAGAAGGGATTGCGGCATGACCATCCCCCCTGGGGGGTGATTTCTCGCTTTCTGTCTCTCTGTCTCTCTCTGTCTGGCGAGTGCACGCGCCCTATAGCGAAAACCTCTCCAAAAAAAAAGTATGTGACATCAACAAACACGTTGTAGCCCATGCCTAGTAGAAAGCAAGCAATTAATAATTATGTATTAATGGGACAGATGACAAATTAGAAATGTCCTGGAATCTAATCTAAATTCAAGTGTCAAATGTGGCTGTGAACAATATGATTTATAGAACTAATCATTAAAAAAAAAATGCCAGAAGGGTGAGTGCACTGGCCAGAAAGACAGAGAGAAGAGGCAGATGGAGAGGGAGAAAGCGCTTCTCCCCTGACTTGGGGAGTGGTCAGGAAACAATCCCTTCTCTTCCACTACTCCCTTCTTTTCATATTTTGGGCATAAGGGTTATGTCAGGAGTGTTTTTCGATTTGCCAGGATGGGATTTGAACCACATGCTCTGCCATGTGGGATCAGCTCTCTTAACCACGTAGCCACCAGCTGGCCCTATAAACTCTGTGGTTCAAGTCCTGGACCTGGAAGCTTGAAAAAAACATGCTGAGGGGACCAGCAGTTAGCATAATGGCTATGTCACTGGACTCCCATGTAGTCGACCACGGTTTGAGTCCCGGACCAGGTGACTTAAAAAACTCACGCCAGGCACATGTGCGTGAGTGCCCAAGATCCCAAGAAGAAAATGGAGGAGAAGGGATTGCGGTGTGGCCATCCCCCCTGGGGGGCGATTTCTTGCTTTCTGTCTCTCTGTCTCTCTCTGGCGAGTGCACGCGCCCCTCTCCAAAAAAAAAAAAAAAAACAAAAAAACATGCTGAGTGTGTGAGTGGGAGAGTCCAAAATCTAGAGAGAATGGAGGAGAGGGGAATGTGGTGTGGTCACCTCCCTCCCCAGGTGCTTTCTTATTCTCTTTCTCACTGTATCTCAAGGGAGCATATGCACCCTATGGCAAAAATTATAAGCAAAACAAAAAGAAAAGGTGTCTAGGGGCCAACAGGTGCATGGTGGTTAAGGCACCAGATTTCCATATGGTTGAAAGCAGTTTGACTCCAGGACCTGCTCAGGGTAATCATGCCCCAAATCCCTGGAGAAAAGAGGAGAAGGGATTGCCCGGTGGCCATCCCCTGGGGCGGGGGTGGCTGATTTCTCATCTTCCCTTTGTCTCTCTTCAGCCAGCGCATTCGCAGTGCCCTCAGGTAAAAACCTAAAACACCACAAAAGCTGTCTAAAGTTAAAGCTTATCTTATCCAAATGCCTCAATAGGTCCGTTCAAACCAACTTGAACTCTGTCTCTTATCAAAAGACCTTCAACATTGCCTGAAAAGACTGGTTCTTCTTCATTTTAAATATCTCATTTGATTTAAATCCAATCTTATTACCTGCTTTCTTATTAGGGATTAACCAGAGGTTAACCTTGATGTTGGTAAAAGAACAGTTTAAGTTTAAGAACAGTAAGTGGGAGGAACCATCAGAAAGAAACTTTTTCAAATTTCAGAAAATAAAAGACTATTTTCCAGAAAATAAAGAACTGCAACTGCATGAAAAGTATTCAGTAAAGATCCCATAAACTTCACATTGCAGACGAGTGAGATAGAGAGGTCGCTAAAAGCAGATGAGATTAGGCTGATGGTCATGGCCTGAGAGACTGCAACCCGACAGCTCCTGGTGACGTTGCAGGCCTGCAGACCATAATTCTCAAAGGCATAAACCCTCAATCATCTCGGGTGCCCTTATCCTCCCTCTCAACTTGAATGGTTTGCTCCGACTGTGGTGGTTGTTAGCTTAACGACGAAAGTTCCCAGAAAACCTCTGGTTTGCTAATTCCCCTCATTTTTGGCAACAAAAACTGCATTTCAGAATTGCAGCTCCAGCCTTCACAGGAGGTTGTCCCTGAGACGGCCTCGGGGCGCAAAGGCACGCGTCTACGACCCCAGGCCACCCCGGCTGAAGGTCCGCGTGGGCGGGCAGGCCGCGCTGCGGGGACCCCGGGGATACCCAGCAGCCTGCCCGACTCTAACCCTTTCCAGGAACTCC
>NW_006200713.1:1006085-1008470 GCF_000334495.1 Tupaia belangeri chinensis
CGGGGGCGCCGGGGCCCGGGGCCGGACAGGGTCCGCCAGCAGGGGTGGGCCTGCCAGCTGGGCACACCGCGGCCTTGGCGTGGGTGAGTCGGTGGGGAGGACGAATCCTGCGGCTTTCGTAGGTGTCTGCCACGGTCTCGCCGGGCCGCCCGGTTCTTAGCTCCTTTCTGAATGCACCGAGCCGAGGACCACCGCGAATCCGTGAAATACTAAGTTAAGGAACAAAGAACCGAAAATGCAGCTGAAATCCTCGGGGTGAAATCCCCAGCATCCTCTCGCCGCCCACCTCTGCCCCTCCGTAATTCACAGTGTTTTGACAACTGCTCGTTTTCTGCAGTTGCCTGATCGCGCAGTCTAGGGCATGCTTGTATAACTCAGTTATTCCAAGAAACCAAAGCGTCTTCCTTTCCTAGGAAAGGGTTCCAGGAATAGACATCGGTGCCCTCGACAACATTTTAAGACTGGTACCCTCCTAGCCCCTCTCTCCAAAGCCTGACTTTTTCCAAAGCGCTCCTAACTGCTTTGCTGACTTCGGAAGGAAAAGCCTCAATCAGTCCCTTCCCTGACACACTCGTGAAGAAATTTGGCATGACTTACAGAGAATGCTTTCACCTTGAGGCAGCTGTTGAGTCCCAGTAACCCTGGTGTAGAGGAGGTGGTGATGTTTCTTCCTGCTCTGCTGTCACTCTCATTTCTACTCAGCCCCTACCCACTTCCCTACCCCTTCACGCGTTTTCTTGCTACATTTCTGACAGTTGTGACTTTCACTGAGAAGTAAGTACAAACTATCAGTCCTTGTTCCAGCGCCTAAGGTTCTGGATACAAATAACAAAATAAAACAAACAGAAGTAACACAGGTACATGATCCAATATGTTTGTTTGTTTTTGCTATTTTTTAAGAATTGGGGAGGACCAAGAACTAGGGAGAAGTAATAGTGTAAAGAAAACTTCAATCTGCGAATGTAACAGGAAAGTTGGACGCAGAGAAATCATGCCCTCCTCCACCACTAAATGCACAGTGGAGAGTAAAATCAGTATGTACGAAAAGTAGGTGGTTGGAGCAAATCGTGATGTATAACAGAAACAAGAAAACTAGTTTTTTATATGAAAATAATATCAAGATTAAAATAAAATGGACTTTTGGGGAAATGTTACTACATTGCAAAGTTGATCATGTAATTAACTTGGCCTAATGACAATTCCAGAAATATTTTCTTAATAAAAATCTGTTGATGTCTGCATACACTTGATTAAAATATTGGTTTAACGTATATTGGGGTCAGAGTAGTAGGGTAATAATGATTCACCATCAAAATGAGCAGAAATTAACCAGGGAAATGAAGGTATTTCATATATTCGGTTGTTAGAGCTAGTTTTAGGGATTAAAGATAGTAGGATTCTAGAAGGAACAAAAAGAATTGGAAACAGCTTTTTCTTTCTTTTTTTCCCTTAAACATTAGAAGGAGAACAGAGATGTAATTTTTGGCCAGAAAAATACATTTTAGCAAAAATATCTTTGACTTCAGTTTAAACTCAATGCTCTGGTACCTTGGTTTGCTTAAATCTCCCTTTTGTTCCATAACCTGGGAAATCAATAAAGTCATATGTTGAGAAAGTTTATTTTGCCTCGGTAGTGTGAACTCTGAAATATTTTTAAAATATAAATTAATTACAAGGTCATGTTTTGCTAATTGTTTGAGTCTTTTAAGAAGTGTTCACATTGTGTCAGTACTCAAAATCAGAGATAGAGTCATCTTCAAAATATCAAATTGAAGTTATGTGTTTTAAAACAAAAAAGCAGGAAAACAGAAACCCGTGTCAGGAAGTATAGTCTGTGTGTGAAGTAACAGTGAGTTGGTTAAATTGTCTATATGGTGAGGTCATATGTGTGCAATGACTAGCGTTTTTCATCTTACTCTTGTTTATGTACCTCTAGAACACCTTCCCCCGCCAAGTCGAGGTGTCTTTTGCTTGTTTGGAAGAGAAACGAGGAGGGTAGGTGGTAAATGTTGTGTTTCATGACAGAGCAAGTTTTTTACTTTGTCGCTACTGTTTTTTGTTGGTGCTGCTTGCCAAAATTCTATGCTTCAGCCCTGCACCAAAATTTTGGCCTCTGTCCATGATTGAGTAAACTGCTGTAGGCACAGCTCTCCAGGCTTATTATTTGGTATGATATTAATTTGGGGGTGGGCAATGAACCAGATTGCTTGATTTCTGGTAATTCAAGTGGACGATGACAATTTGTTGACTTTTGGGTGAGTTTTTTTTTTTTTTAAATGGGAGTATTGGTGTGTTGTCTGGATAGCTGAGTGTAGTTTGTTTACTGCAGCTGTTTAATGCCAAGTTCTTTTTTTTTTTTTTTTTTTTTTTTTTGACGGGTTTTTG
>NW_006200713.1:1008543-1019633 GCF_000334495.1 Tupaia belangeri chinensis
AATGGCCATGCAGCAGTCCCTTCTCCTCCATTCTCCTCTTGGGATCTTGGGCACGTATGCACATGCGCCCGGCGTGAGTTTAAGTCACTGGTTCCAGGACTTGAACTGCGGTCCACTACATGGGAGTTCAGCGACACAGCCATTACAGTAACTGCTGGTCGCTAATGCCAAGTTCTTATAGCCACTCTTCTCAAGAACTTCAAGAGTGAAAGACTCAGTTTTAATCATTGTTTGATTTCACTTTTATCATTTTCTTTTTTAAAACCTTAATGGAAGTTTCCCATTTATCTTTTATCTTTTTTAGAGAGATATTTTTGCTATAGGGTATGTGTGTTTGCCAGAGAGACAAAGCAAGAAATCACTCCCCTGGGGGAATGGTCACACCACAAACTCTTCTCCTCCATTCTCCTCTCAGGATCTTGGGCATGTGCACACATATACCTGGCGTGAGTTTAAGCCTCTAGGTCCAGGACTGGAACTGTGGTTGACAACATAACCATTATGCCACTGCTGGTCCCTCCCACTTGTCTTCATGCAGTAGAGATTTAGAAGTAATTTTATATCAGCAGGACCAGCAGGTGGTGTGGTGGGTTAAGGTGTTGGACACACTCTCATGGCCGACTGTGGTTCAAGTCCCGGATCTGGAGGCTTGCTACCCCACTTTCCTCCTCCTCTCTCTCTCTGTCTCTGTCTCTTTCTGGTCAAATGAATGAATAAATAAAATAAAATTGAATAAGTAATTCTTTAAATTAAAAAAAAAAACTTTGTATCCACTGCTGATCTTAATCCATGAAAGGAATAGTTACACCTGATTTCCCTTGAATTGGTTAAAATATATATTTCAAACAATACTTGAGTACCAACTACATAATTATGAGATTACTCTTAGTGGAGAACCATGGGAATGAAGAGTGGATGCAAATACAAGATAAATTACCAGTTAGGATTGGGATTGGTTACTCAGCCATTTGCTGAATGATGGAGTTTTTTCTTGTCTCTTAAGTTAATTCAGTTACTTAAATGCCAGGGTTTTGCCCTTGACCTGAGGTTTCTTCTTGACCTACAGGTATCTGAATGTACAGTTGCAGTGCCTCAGTGAACCATTCTATTCATTAGAAAGGAAACAACTGAGTTCTGTTCAGATTCATAACACATCATGGGAGGAGAGATTCGGATGTTGGGGTGTTCGGTGACAATAGGCTGTGGGAGGGTCACGGTCTGGAGCTAGTTCTAGGTTTAGCACGGTCTTTGGCAGTGCTAGAACTGTGTATGCGCTTTAACTTGGTCACGCTTACTCTGGGAACACAGTAGATCAAGGTGTCTGAGGGATTGTTTTGATCAGGGAGAGGCTTCCTCTAGTGCTGTTTTGGACTTTGAAACGGTAGAGTTGCCAAATAGGGAACTCTTCACAAGTGTGACACGACACAGCATTGACTGGTGGTCTTGGAATATACAGTGCACATAAATCCACGTATGTAAATATCCAGCATTACATACATGTAATATATACACAGCATTAGCATTTTATAATTGCTGTGTGATGGTACATGATTTATAGAGTGTATATTCTCGATCCTCGTTAACAACCTTTTGTGGATTGATAGATGAGATTTCCCAGCGTCAGAGCTATTGATTTTGGGAGCTGGACAGTTATTTGCAGAAGGGTGTTTAACAGCACTCGTGGCCTCTACCCACGAGGTGCCAGGAGCATCACTCCCAGTCCTGACAACTAGAAATGCCTCCTGACATTACCAAATACCCCCTGGAGGGCAAAGTTGGCTTCAGTGAGAGCAGCTGCTCTCGGTGTATCTACCTTGACTCGGAGACATGGATGGCCGTGGGCAGCCGTGTTCATTAAGTGGCCATCACAGTTATGCCTGTGTTCAAGGGGAGGGGAAGGGAGCAGAAGTAGGAATGTGAGGAGCCATGAAATGTACCTTAGGGTTGCTTTATAGAGTAAGACGTAAATGCACACAGCACCAGCGGGCCATGTGGCAGGGAAGGCATTGATATTTGGCCAGCTCTGTGGTTCAAGTCTCTGACTTGGTGACTTGAAAGGCACACTGTGCCCATAATCCTGAGAGGAGAATGGAGAAGTGATTGCAGCGTGGTCATCCCACCAGGGGGCAATTTCTCTCTCTCTCTAGTATCCAGCAAGCCACATGTGCCCTATGGCCACAAATAAAATTTAAAAAATATATAAAAAAGTTTATTAGAAAGCAAATAAAATTTAAGCTGATAAATAGAAATAATGTAGAATAATAGACATGCTTGGAATTTTTTTTTTAGAAACATTGGTAGATTGGGGTTGAAAACTTTTGTTTGTTTAAATCCAGGACTATCTTGGTATTTTGGTGTACATATACACACCTATATACATGTATATGTGTGTGTGCAAAAAAAAATAGGTATTATTGTGTATATGTGTATATATGGTCTATTTCTTGTCTTTCCTCGGGCACTTAAGTTAGGAAATGGTTAACAGGCAGTGGGCTGAGAAAGAAGAAATGAAAACGTAAGACAGCAAATGTGGATAAGCAGTAAAGGACCACCAAGGCTTAGGGGTTTAGATTTTTGAAACATAAAGTGATTCCAGGCCAGGACATAGGAGGACTATTTTAATTGACATAAAATGTATTATTGGGAAGAGGTTTAGAGGCCAAAATACAGGTAGGAGACCTGAATTTTGAATGATGTTGGTAACTTTATAAAGAAGGCCATGAATGTGAGATCAATTAAATAGTATCAGAAAGATTTGGAAATAGATTATAGAGTTGAGATTTTAAATTTGAGCTTGTGGAACTTGAGTAACCATGGCCCTGTGGCTAGTAAAGAGAAAATCTGTAAAGTTATTTGTGAGAAAAGGGATATATATGGGGGGGGGGCAATTAGTTACACTGTACCTGAGAGGCCGATTCTCAAACTTGTTGCAGAATGTAACTAGTTTGTTTCAGCCATATTTATGTTCTTGGGCTGTTTACTTGTTATTAACATCCCTTGCTATTGAAGTCAAAATCTTCTGGAGTCAAGCTTTTTTCTATCTGTAGTCCCTCCCCCCCATAACAGGAGCCTGGTCAGGAAAGATAGGCTGACTTCAGAACAGCTGCTTATCGGAAGTTTGTAGCTAGCAAATCTTGACTTCTTAAAAATAAAGTTTGGACATTTTTTGCTCTGTATTTCTAGTCCTACTCTTCTTACAGAATAGGTATGTGGCAATAGACCTTGAAACTTTTAACTTGCCTGAAGCTGCATCCCCTTGCCAGAGAGTGCTCAGCAGAGAAGGGAGGAGGAAGCATCCCCATGATGGGGTGGAGTCAGGCCGCAACCCCCTTCTCCATTTCTGTCTCTTTTCGGGATTTTGGGTATGCATGCACACATGCCCAGTATGTTTTCAAGTCGCTGGGTCTGGGACTTAAGCCAAGCCGTTGAGGCTGTGTAGGCTTCAGCCACCTTAACTGCTTTAACCACCACACCACTGCCTTTTTTCAATTTCTTTTTTTTTTCATTTTTTAACAACAATGCATTTTTGCTCATTTACTTTTCATTATTTTAAATCCTTGGGGTTATAGCATCACACAGATTCTGTGTCCAGTGGCCTTAGCAGGAAGGTTGCTTCGGAATTTAGCTTGAACCATGCTGCTGTTTCCATGGGCATGAGTAACCTTTCCCCAGATTACTCTGGTTTTATTTGGTTTGCCACCAGGAGTCACTGTGTTGTGTTTTGCTTTGTACACATAAGCACACCTCTTGCCTAAATAGAATTCCGTTTCATCTTGTGCATAGACACCTTCAATTTTAAGAAGAGCTATGTGCATCCTTTGGTTCCTGAGACCCCGCTTATAGCCAGCAAAAAGACCTTGGCCCACAGGCTTTCAGACATAGTTGTCTTTTAGAAGTCCTGTTCCCACCAGGCCTTGACTATATGTCCCCAAAATTCAGCAGCAGGATCCTCACCCACCTCCACAGGCCTTAAGAGAGATTTTTAATAGGGCACGTGTGTTTGTGTGAGAGAGAGAAAGCGAGAAATCATCACTCCCGTAGTGAGGATGGCCACGCTGCAATCATTTCTCCCCCATTCTCCTCTTGGGATCTTGGGACACGGATGTACATGCACCTGGCATGAGTTTTAAGCCGCAGAGTCCAGGACTTGAACCATGGTCGAACACGTTGAAGTCCAAGTAACATAACCATTACGCCATCTGCTGGTCCCAAGAAATAATATTTCTTTTCTTTTCTTTTTTTTTTTTAATAGCAAGGTGTGCACACTTGCCAGAGAGAGAGAGAAAGTGCTCCTTGATGGGTCCTGGACATGCAGGAGCCTCCCTTCCTCCATTCCTTTGTTCCATGAGTGTCTTGGACATGTGTCCACCGAGGCTGGGATTTAAACCATGGTTGTTCATGTGAGAGCTGAGTCCCCCTGCCTCCTCCCATACAGTGCTTAGCCACTATGCAATGGGACCAACCCCATTTTTTTTCCCCTTAATTTATCTCTTGAGAAAGAAACAAAGAGACAGGCACCCCCAACAGGGTCCCCACACCCTAATCTACTGCTTCTCTGCCCTGAACACAGGCTTGATGCCCCATATGCACAGGGAGGCCATAGTGGGTCCATCTTTGCTACTTCTGTGCTGCTGTCTAGCCTCATGTTTTGCATTTTAGTTTACCACGAGGCTCATGTGCTCACCAGAGAGACAAAGGGGGGGGAGGGAAAATGAGAAAGCTTCCCCAGGATGAATGGCCACACTGCAATTTCTTCTCTTCCATTTTCTTAGGAGTTTGGGTGACTCTTGCACATGCGTGTGCTGTATTTTTCAAGTCATTTGGTCTGGGGCTCGAACCAAGCAGTTGATTATATGGGATCCAGCCACCTTAACCTCCATACCATCTGCTGGCCCATTTTTTTTCTCTTTAGGTTTTATTTATTTATTTTTAGTGTTTGGCTTAGGGTGTGTGTACTTGCTGGAGAGAGACAGATAGTGAGAGGGAGAGCGAGAAATCATCCCCTGAGGGGTTGGCCAGATCATAATCTCTTTCCATTCATCCTCCTTGATATCTCGGGCATGTATACACATACACATGCCTGGTGTGATTTTCAAGCCAGCCATTAGGTCTGGGACTTTAACTGCAATCACCCAGGTGGGAGTCCAGTTCTACTGGATGCCATCTGCTGCCCCCCCCCCTTTTTTAACCATAGAGCTTATGCACCCACTGGAGAGAGAGAGAAAGTGAGAAATCATCCCCATGGGGAGATGGACATTCCCCAGTTCCTTCTCCATTCTCTTCTTTGGATTTAGCTCATGGATGCACTTGCCTGGTGTGATCTTCAAGTCTGTGGGTCCAGAACTTGAACTGTGATTGACCATGTGGGAATCAGCACCTTAGTTCAATCCACACCACCTGCCCATTATTTTTATTTATTTATTTATTTATTTTTAAAGAGAGACTTTTGCTATAGGGCATGTGAGCTCACCAGAGAGACAGAAACCAAGAAATCATCCCCCAGGGAGAATGGCCACACTACAGTTCATTCCCCATTCTCCTCTTGGGATCTTGGGCACACATGCACATGAGCCCAGCATGAGTTTTAAGCCACTGGGTACGGGACTTGAACCATACTATGTTGAAGTCCAGCTATGTAACCATTACATCATCTGCTGGTCCCCATTATTTGCTTAACTTATTTTTTCTCCCTTCTATCCTCTCACTACCCTCATCAAATAAATTAGATTTTTCTTTTTAAACAAACTCTGCATAAAACTGCAAAGACATTAAATATTGCTTTTAAGAGTAGTAAACGTAATTTTGGTTTAATGTGTTTGTTCTTTGTGTGTGTGAGTGCTAGAGAGACAGGGTCTCCTCTCATCTCGGTCCTCCTGCTTCAGCGTGGCAGCTAGCTAGCACCACAGGCAGGTCTCACCACTTGCAGACTGCTTAGGTTGGGCCGAGAACTAACCCTGGGCCTACCATGTGGCCTCAGCCTCCCAGTAGCAGCATCTGAGTGTCACGCCACCACCTGGGGTTAAGTCGTTTCTTGAACGTAGCTACATTAGACCAGTATTGTCACGTACTATAACTGACAACTTTTCTTTTTTCTTTCTAGCACAACAGCCTAAAATAAATTCACCAGAATGACACCTTCTCAGGTTACTTTTGAAATAAGAGGAACTCTTTTACCAGGTATTGTAAAGTTTTACTTGAAAACAATTTTTTTAATTTAATGATTATTTTTCTTATCTAGATTATTGTAAATATGAAATTAATAGGATGTGTCTAATTTTCTGTGAAAGTGTTTAGACCTTGTTTGATATTAGAAATGTACTTCAGAGTGTAGCAAACTCCAGGGGAAAAAATACCATTCCAAATAGTAAATATTTTAGTCTCATGTTTTCCAGGAAAGCTGAATATATTTAATTTTGCACAAAACAGATAGTTTAGCTGTGATTTTTTTTTTTTTTTTTTTTGGGAGATATTTGCTATAGGGTGTGTGTGCTTACTGGAGAGACAGAGAGACAGAAAGCAAGAAATCATCACCCCTTTCCTCCATTCTCCTCTTCGGATCTTGAGCGGGCATGCACACATGTCCGGCGTGAGTTTTAAGTCACCGAGTCTGGGACTTGAATCATGGTTGAGTCCAGCGACGTAAACATTATGCCATCTGCTGGCCCTGAGCTGTGATTTTTAAATAGCATAAAAATGAGGGAAATTTTACTGATGCCTATAGTTGGTGAACTATGACTAAGATAACTCAGTTCTTTTTTTTTTTTTTAAAGAAGGTTTTTGCCAGAGGGCATGTGCACTCACAGTGGCTGAGAGGCAGAGAGACAACAGGCAGACACAGTGAGACAGAAAGTGAGAAATCACCCCCCACCAGGGGGGATGGCCATGCGTATCCTCCATTCTCCTCCTGGGATCTTGAGCACATGTTCAAATGTGCCCAATGTGATTTTCAAGCCACCAAGTCTGGAACTTGAACTGTGGTTGGTCATGGGAGAGTCCAGAAATGTAACCTATACTATACCTTCTGCTAGTCCCAATAACTTTGTTCCTTACTTCAGATTTCTTTCTAGCCTCATTGTTTTTTGTTTTTTGTTTTTTGTTTTGTTTTGTTTTGTTTTTGCTGTCTATTAAATCACTGTGAAATAATTCTGATATGAGATAGCATGTCAGAATAGCATCACACATGGGGTGTGTCCCTCCCTGTCTAATGTTCTGTGGCTCACATGGCCACCTTTCAGTTCCTCAGATCTGCATTCCTTCCCTCTTTCTCCTTTGAGGACTTTTCTCAAATTCTATTTTTTCTTCCTAGATTTATGGCATCCTTGTACCCCCAACTTAACTCTCACTTCCACTATGTTAAGGCCCTGTGAAGTTCTCTCAGGTTTCTGGCACTATTTTGTAACACCTCTTAGAGATGTTATAGAATTATTTGAGTGGTTTTGTTGATGGACAGGTCGTTAGGCCCATGAGAACTTCACCTTTCCTGCTCTTGTCATAGGGCCCAGCTCAGAGCAGGCAGAGTACATTACTCATTCCAAGAATAAATGAGTGACTCTCTTGTTATCTAACGTCTGTGTCCTAGCAATTACCCCAGCAGTGGCAGAGCATGTGTACGTTTCAGCTCAGATTCCTAGCCAGGATGGTCTGGTATAGTGCCACGTCTGGGCAGAGTTCTGCAGACTGAAGATTGCCAGTCAGTTGTGCATTGACTCCCGTGGGCCAGGTGCTCAGCTCCGGTCCAGGGTGTGGAATGGCCACAGAACTAGTCATAGAGGGGTCAGCATGATGAGGGAGATACTCATGCTCAGGGCCCATGGGAAAGGAGTTAATAGTGGATGTAGATATTCCACAGGTGGGAATGAGGAGGCAGAGGGACAGGGAGGGGATGCCGGGAGAGACTTCCCTTCTGCTCCCCAGTCTTCTCAGTTTCCTCAATGTAGTGGAGTAAGTATTCTTTGCTGAATGTGGAGGGGAGAGCAGGGAGGGATGAAGTGGGAGGGAAAAAGTATATGGGGGGGTGCTGTTTGCATATTCCTTTGTTCAGCATTAGATCTTTAGCATCTTTACTAAATGAGGGCCAATTAAAGAGAGAACAAATTAAATTTGTTCTAGTAAAGTTTCCCATTTTCCAGAAACGATTTTCCTAGAGGGTCAGCAGAAAGGCAGAGTAACCTCGCAGGAGAGAATTGGTAAAACACAGGCACAGCAGTCCAGTTAAAAAAAGGTGGGCGAAGGAGCTGAACAGACGACTCTCCAAGGAAGCCATATGAAGAGCCAAAAAGCATATGAAAGCATGCTCAGCATCCCTTATCATAAGGGAGATGCAATTGGAAACCACAGTGGGATACCACCTACCCAGTCAGTATGGCTAAGATTAAAAAAATAGAGTAAATGCTGGAGAGGCCAGCAGGTGTGTAGTGGTGAAGGGCGCTGGACTCCCACATGGGTGACTGCAGTTTGAGTCTCGGACCTGATGCCTTGCTTTCTCACTTTCCCTCTCTCACTCTGTACCTCTCTGATCAAATTAAAAATAAATAAATAAATAAATAAAGTTAAATAAAATAATTCTTAAAAAGAAAAAAAACAAAACAAAACTTGGGACCAGCGGATGACATAATGGCTACATTGCTGGACTCCCATGTAATTGACTGCGGTTTGAGTCCTGGACCTGGTGGCTTGAAACTCAAACTGGGCGTGTGTGTGCACGTACCCAAAATCCCAAGAGGAGAGTGAAGGAGAAGGGATTGTGGCATGGCCATCCCCCCTAGGAGGTGATTTCTCTCTTTCTGTCTCTCTCTCTCTGTTTTTCTGGTGAACACACATGCTCTATAGCAAAAACCTCTCAAAGATTTAAAAAAAAAAAAAAAAAAAAAGAATAAGTGGCGAAGCTGTGGTGAAAAAAAAACTTCTCCTGCACTGTTGGTGGTAATGTAAGTTAGTATAGCCACTGTGGAAGACAATATGGGGGTTCCTCAAAACCCTACAGATAGGGACTGGGAGGTGGCATGACGATTAAGGTACTGGACTTCCACATAGCCAACCATGGTTCAAGTCCCTGGTTTGGTGGCTTTTGCTCTGTCACTTTCCTTCTCTTTCTTTCTGGTCAATTCAAAATAATAATAATAAATTAAATAATTCTTAAAAATCAAAACAACCTACAAATAGGACTACCATATGATCCAGTAATTCCACTCCTTGGTATCTACCCAAAAGATAGGAATACACTGACTCGGAAAAACACTCGCACATTCATGTTTATTGCTGCATTATTCACAATTGTTAAGACGTAGAATCAACCCAGATGTCCAAGAACAGACAAGTAGGTTAAGAAAATGTGGCACATGCACACTCTGGAATACTATTCAGCCATAAAAAAAACAATGAAACCCTGACATTTGATAGAAAGTGAATGAATATGAAGATTTACTGTTAAGCAAAGTAAGCCAGACTGTGAAAGACAGGCATTGTATGTCCCCACTTAAAGTATATCAAATGTCTCCACTCTATGGCAGAAACTGAAAGATTGTAAAGTATAAAACTAGGAATTGCAACTGTGGGTACTAGAAACATTGTAGAAGGAGGAAACGATTATAAGGTAAAGAAGCATGGAGAGCAACTGTGGATAGGAGAGAGGGGGTGGGATGGGTGGGAGGGGGTTGGGGTGAAAAAGGGAAACATTCCATGGAAACAAAAATGGAAAACTATCTGTTGATGATAATGTCTTCGATTGGACTGATAGGCAGTGTATTCAGGCTGGGAAGATTCGTTTTGTGTGTTGTGGAGACGTACAGTGATTAATATATGAAAAAAATGCAGGAACACCACAGGAGGAAAGTGAACCCCTGTGTCCCCAGGTTTTATTATTTCTACATGGGTTGTATGTTCTTTCCAAGACAAAAAACAGCCTGCCATATTGTGTAGGCCCAAGAAAGAACTGTCACTGGAGAGTTCTCGTGAGGCTCTCCTTTGTAAAAAGGAGGTATAAAGGGAAAATCAGCAATTTTATGGTAGTCTGTGCTTTGGGAGCTAGAAGCCATAACATATTTTCTGTGTTCATTTTTATGTATTTTTGTAAATAATTATTTTATTTAACTTTATTTATTTATCTACTTAATTACTTACTTAATTACTTAATTTAACCAGAAAGGGACAGTGAGAGAGAGTGAGAAAATAAGCTGCTAGGTCTGGGACTCGAAGCAGTTGGCCATGGGGAGTCTAGTGCCCCCAACCACCACGCCACATGTTGGCCCCTTAATTTATGTATTTTTATATGTCAATTACACACACACACACACACACCACACATAATGGCAATATAATAATCTTGGGAATGAATATTTGAGCCTTCTATTTAACTCCACTGTCTACTCCCCCCACTCCTTTTTAAGGTCAAAGATGGCGGTGATAACCTAAGTTAATTGTAAAAATCTGCTTACTCTCATTTATTGGTAACTATTTTGACATGAAGTGTCTATACTTTACCATAGCATGTTTGACACGTAGGTATTTAGAGCCCTGAAAAATCCTGATGACAGGTGCACTTTGAATTTCAGGTAAGTTTTAGGTAGTCCATGCTTACAAAATGCTCATGTGGGTGGCTAAAGCTGACTCCAGTTCTAGTCTTTCTAGAGCAGACCTCAAGCTTAGAAGCCCAGTTGCTCTCAGAATGTGGAGAGTTTGTCTTGACTCAGTTCATTCTTTTTTTCTATGTATTTTAATTGTATTTCTCAGAATGTGTTGACATGGGGATTCTGCAGTTATGGCCAAGAAGTTGTAGAATCTTACTAAATACACAAAATTGAGCAAGTATAGGTGGTAGCTATATATATTGGCTTTTTTTTTTTTTCTTTTAAAGATTTTTGCTATAGGGCACAACAGCTTGCCAGAAAGACAGACAAAGCGAGAAATTACTCACCAGGGGGATGGCCACTCCACAGTCCCTTCTCCTCCATTCCTCTCTCAGAATCTTGAGGACACATGCACAGTGCCTGGCGTGAGTCTTAAGTTGTTGGGTCCAGGACTTGAACCATGGTCGACTTTTTGGGAGTCCAGTGATGTAACCATCATGCCACCTGCTGGTCTCACTATATATT
>NW_006200713.1:1019659-1025572 GCF_000334495.1 Tupaia belangeri chinensis
CCTGCTGAAAGTGTTCAGATGAAATGGTAATCAATGTTTTAGTAAAGAGTACTAGATTTATTTTACCGTGTAAGTCTTTGTTTTGGACTTTTTAACTACATTGCAGCTGTCCCATTGATGATCTTGATCTTGTTTTCTCTTGGTCCTCCCCCCATCCCACCCCAGGTTTTTATCATAGAGCGCATAGGCTCTGCAGAGAGAGAGAGAGAAAGTGAAAAATCACCCCCTGGGGTGGAGATGACCACGCCACACTCCCTTCTCCATTCTCCTCCTGGGATTTTGGGCATACATACACATGTGCTTGGTGTGATTTTCAAGTTGCCAGTCTAAGACTCAGACCACGTTCAGCCACGTAGGAATCCAGCACTTTAACCCCCATGCCACCTGCTGGTTCTGATATTCCTGATCTTTAGCTAATTAATAGCTACTATTTCAGTTCCTATAAAATATTAATGTTTCTTGAGAGCAGTTTTATGGATTTAGTGTTTGCCCTTTTAGAGTGGAAGCTGCCTTGAAGGCAGGGACTGAGATTTGGTCACTTGGTATTCTTGAGTACTTGTTACTGGCTCAGTAAGTAGTTGAGCAAATGCAGAACAGTTCATCTGCGAGCCTTCTCCCTTCTCTGTGGCTTTAGTTCTAGAGAGGTGAATCAAATTAATACACAGGTGCTAGTGTGGTCCCTGGCCTCAACCCATAGCTCTGCTAAAGGACACAGCCTACATCTAGCCCAACTAGTGTGCTCTTCTCTTGCCTCTTAGAACAGACATTTGAAACTTTATTACTTATTTCATTGTAAATGGCTCTTCTGTTGCTTTAGGAGAAGTTTTTGCAATATGTGGAAGCTGTGATGCTTTGGGAAACTGGAATCCCCAAAATGCTGTGGCTCTGCTTCCAGAGAATGAGACAGGTGAAAGGTAAGCATGCAAATGACAGGTCACAGAGTAACAGTGTCATTAAGGTGATAAATTTAGGTGCTTCCAAGATACCTTGGTATGTGTTTTTCTTTTAGTGTTAATTTTTATCAAAGTTGTCACGGGTGCATAGTTTTGTGTGTGTGTGTGTGTGTGTGTGTGTGCGTGTGTGTGTGCTTTCTCATTAGTGGGATCACAGAGTCCTACCACCATGTCAGGACGTTCAGTTTGGCTGGGAATGTATCAGGCTTCTCTGGTTGCGTCCAGCTTCCCAAGTGGTAGCCCTATATGTACACGGTCATGGCTGAGCTGTGTGTGTAGTTTACAACGTTTGTGTGAAAAGATAGCTACTGTTTGACTTCCTATAACATAGTAATGTTTCTTTAGAACAGTTTTATGCATTTAGTGTTTACTCTTTTTTTTTTTTTTTTGGAGAGGTTTTCGCTATAGGGCGCGTGCGCTCGCCAGACAGACAGAGACGGAGAGACAGAAAGCGAGAAATCACCCCCCAGGGGGGATGGTCACGCCACAATCCCTTCTCCTCCATTCTCCTCTCGGGATCCTGGGCAGGCACGCACACCCGCCCGGCGTGAGTTCTAAGCCACCGGGTTCGGGACGCAAACCACGGTTGACTACGTGGGAGTCCAGCGACATAGCCATTATGCTAACTGCTGGTTCCCAGTGTTTGCTCTTTTAAATTGGAAGACAGATTTCTCAGTTCCATGGTCTCCACCCACCTACCTACCTTTTTTTCTTTTCTTTTTTCTTCTCTTCTCTTCTTTCCCTCCGCTCGCCCTCCCCCTCCCCCTTCCCTCCCTCCCTCCCTCCCTCCCTTCCTTCCTTCCTCTCTCTTTTTCCTTCCTTCCTTCTTCCTTCCTTCCTTCCTTCCTTCCTTCCTTCCTTCCTTCCATTCCTTAATTTTTGCCAGAGGGCATGCATACTGGCCACAGAGAGGCAGGCAGAGCAAGAGAGGGAAAGTGAGAAAGCATGCCCCAGGGTGACCTAGTCATAGTGAAATGCCTTCTCCTCCATTTCTCTTTACTTTTGGAATCTGAGGCATGCAGGTACACACATCGAGAGAGTTTAAAAAACATTTTTTTAAGGTTTTTGCCATAGGCTATGTGCTCACCAGAGAGAGAGAGAGAAGGAAAATGAGAAATTATCCCTGCAAGGGGAATGACCATGTTGCAATCCCTTCTCCTCCATCCTCCTCTTGGGATTTTAGGCATGCACACATATGTACCTGGCATGATTTTCAAGCTGCAAGTCCAGAACTTGAACTGCAGTGGGCCATGTGGGAGTCCAGCACCTTAATCACCATGCCACCTGCTGGTCCCACCTTAGAAGCCTTTTTTTAAAAACTTATTTTATTTAACTTTATTTATTTAAATTTAACCAAAGCGAGACAGCAAGAGAGAGTGAAAGTGAGAAAGAAGGGAAAAGTGAGAAAGCAAGCTGCCAGGTCCAGGACTTGAATCGTGGTCAGCCATGTGGGAGTCCAGCGCCCTTCACCATCACGCACCTGCTGTTCCCATCTTGGAAGCTTTTTTTTTTTTTTTTTTTTCCTTTTTTTGGGGAGGTTTTTTGCTATAGAGCGCATGCGCTCGCCAGGCAGACAGCGCTCGCCAGGCAGACAGAGACAGACAGAGAGATAGAAAGAAAGAAATAATGCCCTAGGGGGGATGACCACACCGCAGTCCCTTCTCCTCCATTCTCCTCTCGGGATCTTGGGCACGCATGCACGCACGACCGGTGTGAGTTTAAGCCACCGGGTCCAGGACTCGAATCGCTGTCTACTACGTGGGAATCCAGCTACCTAGCCATTACGCTAACTGCTGGACCCATCTTGGAAGCTTCTTAAGTGACAGATTACTAGGCTTACCCCCAGAGTTTTTAATTAAATAGTTCTGGGTGGGACTTGAGGATTTGCTTTTCTAACAAGCTCCCAGTTGATACCAGTGGTCCTGGGCCACACTCGGGGTGCCACTGGCCTATAATTTGAAGCTCAAGATCTGTTACAATCATAAATTGTAGTGAGTTTTTTTCATCTTAGATTGCTTTTGAGTCAAAGTTTTAGTTGCCGTTAGAACAGCATAGTTCCTAGGAATGTGAACTATGAAATCAGATACAGGTGCTGATTTCTTGGCCCAGGAAGGACATTAGACCAAAGAACAGCAGAGAACACGAGCACAGCTTACCAGCATTCACTCCTCACTTGTGACAAAGGGTGTGGTCCCACCTCTTAGAAGCTGTGTAATACACCTAGCTAAGTGGAACGTCAGAGAGGTTCTGACTGCTTCCACCTCTGCACCGTTTGGATTTTTGGTTTAGGGTACTTCCAAGATCTTTGTGAGGCTGGTTCCTGCTCGTCATCTGGGCCTCAGCTCACTTGGTTCTTCCCATTGAGGCATCTTCCACCAAAGCCTTCTTCACATCTTCCATTGGACCTTGTTTTATTTTATATTTCTCTGCCTACACAGGAAAGCAAGCTCCTTGAAGAGGGGTCTCTTGCTGCAATGTTTATGAAATGTGAACCACTGTGTTCCCAGTGCTTGCCTCAGAGTAGACGTGGAGTAAAATTCCATGTAGGAATAAGTGACAGGTCTTGGTCATAGACCTCTTTGGAGGGGTTTTGTGAATTATGGGGCCTTTTGCATTTTAGATATTGATGCTGCTGTTTTGATTTTTTTCCTTACAGCATGTTATGGAAAGCAACCATTGTACTCAGTAGAGGCGTGTCAGTTCAGTATCGCTACTTCAAAGGGTGCTTTTTAGAACCAAAGGTATGTTTCCTTTGTCTAGTTTCCAGTCCCATTAGCATTTCTTTCAAAAGTAATTTAAATTTGAAAACAGTAAAATTGAAATTAGTTTATTTGGTTAAATAAAGAATAGAACTCTTGATTTAATAACATTTTAGTACCAAATAGCAAGGAAATAGCCACTTCAGAGGCAGATGGTGTCTGCCATGGAATTTTAAAAAGACTAATAGTAAGTATATTCTGTGATACTCTTATTATGAAATTGATTTTAATGATTGTTTTCTAAATATATGTATTTTCAGTAACTTTGTAAACAAGTAGCTAGTAAGTTTTTCATCTTGTTTTATTTTTTTAAGCCGTGTGGTATAAATACACTTAGAATAATATATAGCCAGCTTTAAGTGACTAATTGTTTTTGAAGTGTTTTGCAGCAGCCATCTCTTGGTAGCTGCATTGCTTAACTCCCATGAAAACTGAAGTGATTCCTCTTAGATTTTTTTGAAGATTGCATGGATAAGCTAGGATCTTTTCTGAAGATCTTTGGATTATCTGTTAACTCTAAACCTGCCCATTTACAATAGTTTATTATTTTGGGATTGTTTTCATAGAAAAGGAAAAAACGTTGACTCTTTTCCTCTTATTGTGAAGATACTTATTTGCTGAAAGGATTCTTTTCCTTCAAATTTTTACCTTTGACATTCTTGGGCTATATCTGAAAAGGGTTTAGGCAAGGAAACATATCATAGATTAAATCTTTTTTAAAAAAAGTATTTTCCTTGGGGGTCATTGAATAATACTTCTGTTACTTGTGAAAAATGCAAGCAGCCACTGTTACATCATTTTCTTAGCCACCATTATAAAAATAAATAAAAGAAAAAAAAAAACCTGACAAACCCACTTCAGCTGTCTTTTGCACCTATTACTTTTCTTATTCCAAGAACATTTTGTAAATACACAGTAATTGATCTGAAATTACATTATGGTTGACCATTGTGATGGCTTATCTTGACAGTAGTCTCACTTTAGTGATTTAAGAAAAGGGCATCTATCATTTATGTGGCATGGGGGTTATCCGTTGTGACTAAGTTCTTTATTATAAATTGAACAATTGTACATAAATATATAGGTCATTGCACTTGTGACATGGAAAGCTTATCGAAGATATTGGTATATACAATTTAGCTTTGTAACACATGTAATCAATTACATTTACTTGGAAAGGGGAGTTTAGACTAGAAATATTAGGATGAGGTTTGGGCATAGTTTTCTAAAGTAAGACTATTGTCAACATAGGTTAAATTAAGCCAATCTATAGTATTTTTCTTCTTCAATGAAAATGTAAACAAAAGCAGCAAATCAGTCCAAAATGCCTTTTGAAAAAACTGGCAAGAAGTCTGCTCAAGAGTGAAAAAACAAGTTTTTCCCCTTGTAATACTTGCAAAAGTTTACAGTATGTGTTGGTGAGTGTGTTTCTTTAAGTAGGTGCTCTGTATCGTGTACACATGTACCGTGTGATGCAGGGGCTGCCATGGTAAGTATGTTTTTCATGGAATAGAGTAAATAGCTACATGAATCCCATGCATATGGATAGAGCTTTTTTTCCCCCACATGCCAGCTTAAAGTGATACTTTTAAAAACTTGGTGGCGCTTTTTAAATGAAACATTTTTATTAGAAATATGAAACTGTGTCAATTGTGCATTGTTAAGTGATAGAAGAGCTAGGCATTTTAAGGTATAAAATGATAAAAATGATAGGAATACATATTTTATGAACTTAAAGAGTGATAGAAATGCCAAGTAATTATGAAAGCATTAAAAAGTGAAATAAGGTAAGATTAATTTTACTGGTCAGAAGTTTTAGGAAATAGTTCACCAGGCAATTAATTCATAGATTCTAAGCTTCAAATCTTGTCATTTGGGACTGGTCACTTGATTTTAGATTTTAGACTAGGTTCTTCATGTAAATTATAAAACTGAAGGTCTTCAGGATAGAAGAAAAGTTTGGTCTATATATTTCTTAGGTCTTTTTCATTTCTAAAATTTTATTGTGAGCAAATAAAATTTTACCATTCATATTTTCTCTTCCATAACTTTGTTTTGTTTTATTTTTCCTGGCATATTCTTTTTAGTTTAGAAGTTAAGAGGCCTGAAATTCTTTTCTTAATTTTTCACAATTAAACATCTCCTTACACTGTAAAATTAGAATAAGTTGTTAATGGGCTGAATTTTAAAGCAACTTTCCT
>NW_006200713.1:1025700-1046749 GCF_000334495.1 Tupaia belangeri chinensis
GTTTTTTTTTTTTTTTTTTTTTTTTTTTTTTCTTTTTACAAAGTTCATTTATTTTGGGCGGGAGGGGAGGAGGGATGGATGGCTGAATCAGTGGACTGGGGCATGTGCACATACCTGGTATGTATAGGGAGACCTTGGAGCACCAACCTGGGATCTTCTCATACGGCCTCAGTTACACAGAGCATTGCGTTACTACAGCATAACCACAGCTGTCCACACAGAAGTGCGGTGTGACTTAGCATGTAATTTAAATGTTTTTAAATCCATGTCCATCCCCTTTTTGCTTGTGGCTGGAATTAGGGATATTTCTTCATAGTAAAATATTAGCCAATTTTTAATTATATTCTTGGAAATTTTCCTTCATTTTTTTTATAAGAATAGAGCTTTATTTTTTCATAATATATCAACATTTTTAACTTTTATAGTTCCTGATATTCACTCACTGTTAGATTCATTATAGGCTCTCTTATTTTTATCTTAATCTCCTTGATTTTTGTTCAGAGTCTTTAACAAAAGAATCATCTGTGATAGGCAGATAAGTTTTCATTTTCAGAGAAGGTTGTCATTTTGTATAATGCTTTCATAATACGGTAAACATCTGATGCTAAATACTTTCAGCTATTAACCTGGGATCTGCACCATCTTAGAGATATCCATTGCCCTGGCTTCCTTTGCTTCAATCATGACCAGGTGGCCATTTAAAAAAAAAAACGATTTTATTAAAAATAATAATTTGGGGAGGAGGTGGGGATTTTTACATAGAACGCACGCGCTCACTGGAAAGAGAGACAGACAGTGAAAAGGAAGATGAGAAATCACCCCCAAGAGGGAGTGGCCATGCCACAGTCCCTTCTCCATTCTCATGGGATCATGGGGGTGCATGTACACATGCCTGGCATGATTTTCAAACCACCAGGTTTTGGACTCACACCATGGTGAGCCATGTGGGAGTCCAACAACATAACCACCATGCCATCTACTGGTCCCCCAGATAGTAATTTTTAAATAACTGTAGGTTTGGCCTTTTTAATGACATCATAGATAAAAATTGCTCAGCCCCACTTTTATATGTAGTTTTTTTTTTTTTTTTCAAAATTGTGTAAAGAAAACAGTTGATTTTTTTAAAAAAAGTTAGTTTATGGTATCTTCAAGCAGAGATATTATATTACTTGACCGGGATGAGCTGTGCTATTGGTTTGTTAAATTAAGCAAAACAAAACCCCAGTCTTGGGATCAGCAGATGGTGTAACGGCTATGTAGTTGACCATGGTTCAAGTCCTAGACCACGCCAGGCGTGTGTGCGTGCATACCCAAGATCCCGAGAGGAGAATGGAGAAGAGAGGATTGTGGTGTGGCCATCCCCGAGAGGGGGGGTCATTTCTTGTTTTCTGTCTTTCTGGCGAGCGCATTTTCAGAGAAGGTTGACATTTTGTACAATGGTTTTGCGCCCTATAGGAACACCCCCCCCCAAAAAAAGTCTATATGTTGTGGATAATTTTGATGTATCTGAATGATGTCAGTAATGGCTTAAGAAAGCAGTCATTGGGGCTGGCTTGTGGTGTGGTGGTTAACGGTGCTAGACTCCCATATGGCTGACCATGGTTCAAGTCCCAGATCTGGCAGCTTACTTTCTCACTTTCTCGCTCTCTGTCCCTCTCTGGTCATATTAAAATAAATCAATAAATCAATAAAGTTAAATAAAATAATTCTTGAAAAAAGGAAAACAATGATTAGGACTTTTTAATGAAACTTTTAAAAAATATTTTTGTTAATATACATATTTAAAAACATTTCTGCAGTTCATATTTTTTGTATGCTAAATTGTGAATACCTTTACCAGTACTGTTAATAGAATAGTTCTTTGGACTGATATTGTTAGCTTTTTCTTTAAAGATCCACTTTCCACTTTACTCCAAAAAAGCTTAAAATTGTGGCCTCTTTTTGCAGAATGAGTCTGTGCTCTAAGGTCTTGAAGAATGAGGTAGTACAGCTAGTGTTATTAGAAAGAAGCATGTTTTGGCATTATCACTGAGATTCTAAATTTCCCAATTCTCAAGACTTAACATTTCCCCCCTTAATTAGAAAGAACTTCAGTAATGATGATTACTTTCTGAAGTTTAATACAGTAGTCCTAACAGTTTTGGAACTTAAGTGTATTTTAAAACTAAGTTCCTTTTTCCCAACACTGTAACACTTTATGTACCAACCAACATGAGCTTGTAGTGTGAATACCAGCACACAGGATTTTAAGTCATCTGTTGATCGGCCTTTCAGACTCCTGCATACACTATTCAACTCTAGGTTGTCTATGCTGTGGGTAATGTGTTACTAAAATAGGTGATAGTGGAGATGCTAACATTTCTACTAAATTAAGTTCCCTATCAAAGATTTAATCCAAAGGATTATTTTTACACAACTAATGTCAACATTACAGATAACACTTGATAAAATTTTCCTGACAACCAAATTAAAACACAGAAAAATAACCCTTTCCTCTTCTCTGCCCACTCTGTACGTCTTGTCAACATTTAAGATGATATCCATGCCATTGTTTTTAATCCACTTTTGATCAGATATTTTTATAAGAATATAGATCCAAACCATCTTTGCAGAGAACAGGGTATTTGGAGGTAAAGGGATTAGTTGGGGACATGGGCAATGGGAAGAGTAGAAGGGAACAGGTTCGTTTTTTTCTGGCTACTTAATGTTGATTGCTAAGAGACATTGTTCCCAGTTATTGTGTATATTTCTTTTGAGCATTAGGAAGTTTGATGTTTGAAAACGTTTATCAGGAATAAATTGCAGTAAAAACAAACAAAACATGTAGCAGATAGATGTAGGATTAAATGTATCTTCTTTTTAGTATAATGGAAATGAAATTCACCATATATTAAGATGAGCAGTTTAATATTACAATTTAAACAAAAACGTACCCAGTTGACCAGTTCGTAAGTAAACCTTTATAGCAAGAAGGTATTCAAATGATTTGAATGAGTATCTAATGCTGTTTTTGTTTTTAAATTTCAAGTTGTCAATTTTTTTTTTCTTTTCCTTTCTTTTTTTTTTTTTTGGAGAGGTTTTTGCTGCAGGGTGCGTGTGCTCACTAGAGAGACAGAGACAGAAAATGAGACATCACCCCGTAGAGGGGATGGACACACTGCAGTCCCTCCTCCTCCATTCTCTTCTCGAGATCTTGTGCATGCACGCACACGTGCCCAGCTTGAGTTTAAGCCTCTGGGTCCAGGACTTGTACCATGTTGACTACATGGGAGTCCAGCGCCATAGCCATTACACCATCTGCTGGTCCCAAAAGTTGCCAAATTTTAAAAAGGGACTTCACCTGATTATTTTAAGTGACAGAATGAGCTTTTGTGTTTAATTCATAAAGTACCTAATCTGGTATTTATCATTTGGCACATTAATTTAAATAAAGCATAGTCAGTATTAAAATCCTGTAAGATGTATAGGAGAGTGTTTAATGCCATCTAAAGATGTATGCTGTATTTAGAAAAGCAATATATCCCAGGCTTTTTAGAAGTATTTTTCATCTGTCCCTAGAAAAGGACGTGAAATTGTTAATAGTGATTGATTACTTTTTGATGGCTGATTTTTAAATTTTCTTTTTGCTTCTCTGATTTCTTCAGAAAAGTTAAACTAACTTATAAAGCTATACTTTGAAAATTTGCTTTTAAAATGTGTGTTTAAGCTTTTCATTTTGACATATAATTTGAGTTAGTTGAGCTCTTTTTTTTTCAATTAAAGGATAATTAGAATATCTTTTTTTTTTTTTTTGGGGGAGGGAGAGAGATTTTTGCTATAGGGCACATGGGTTTGTCAGTGAGAAAAAAAGCGAGAAATCACCCCTCAGGGGGATGGCCACACTACAATCCCTTTTCCTCCGTTCTCCTCTCAGGGTCTTGGCCATGCATGCACACACATACATGCGTGCACTCGGCATAGGTCTCAAAGTTGCCAGATCCGGGACTCAAACTGTGGTCAACTATGTGGGAGTTCAGCGACTTAACTGTTAAACCATCTGCTCGTCTCAGAATGCCTTTTTATTATTATTATTTTTTGTTTACCAGAGGGTGTGTGTACTCCCCCAGAGAAGGGCAAAGAAAGAGTAAGAGGATGGTCATACTGCAGGAGTCCCTTCTCTGTTTCTCCCTCCCTTGGGGATTTCTGTATGCTCACACGTGTAGCCAATGTGTTTTTCAAACTTCTGGGTCCAAGATTTGAACCATGCAGTCAGTCATGTGGAGTCCAGGTAGCCTAATCACCATGCCACTGGCTGGCTCTAGAATGCTTTTAAACCTCAATCTTTCAGACATACCAGGGAATCTTTGGTGACAGTTCATTCTCGTTTTAGAATTACTTCTATACCCTATTCACAGTGCACATAGCTTTATTCTCATTTGTGGTAAGGGTACCTGATAGCAAAAGAGAACATTAGGAATCGTCACACTATGAATTTATAAACTCTCAAGTACAAGAACGAAAGTGAATGTTAGCTCACCTTCTGCCACTTATTTTTCAGACTTATCTGTCCATGTGTCCTTCCTTTTAGGATTTCCTGAGCTCTTTAGCAACATTGGTTACTATGCTGTGAGAAGTCTGGTTGTGGTCTTGTTTCCCACTTTTCTTAAATAAATATAATGAAGAACTTGTTACACCTTTAGTTCTTCGAGTAACTGATCACTGATCTGGAAGTACTTGTTCCATTCGTGTAGACTTGTTCAGGCTTTCTGGGGACAATGGGAGACTTCCTGAAATAGAATAGGAGGTGGATGCTTTATCTCATAATACCTCATTGACTGCTGACACACCACAGTATGTTTGGTGTTTACTTACAACAGAATTTTAATATCAATTAAACATTAAAATTTCTTTGAAAAAATTGAGTATTGTAGGCAGATTTAGGAATGGATTTAAGTCAGTTTTGTGTGCCAGTTCTTCTCATTTTTCTTTGATTACTGCCTCACTTTCATTTTCTTCCAGCATTTCATCATGTTTTGTGACCTGGTACATTCCTGATTTTTGTCATCTAATATTGATAATTAACAAGACGAATCTCTTGGCCTTCTATTTAGTGTAAGACTTAGGCCACAAACATCTAATGGAATCATGGGTAGAAAATAAGATATAAGAAATTATTGCAGACGTTTAACTTTTAAATTGCAGACTATCGGTGGTCCATGTCAAGTCATAGTTCACAAGTGGGAGACTCATCTACAGCCACGATCAATAACCCCTTTAGGTATGGGCATTAACTGCATCTGTCTGAGGCATACGCATAACGTTACGAATATGCTGCACAATGGCTTAGTGGGATTTAATACATTTTTATCTTAAAGTTTAAAGTCAATGCATTGTCAGGACTATAAATTTCACTTAGCATTTTTTTATGGATCTTTCAAAACTATGTAGTTCTTAATTGCCTTTCTTTATAAACATTATTATAAATGCTTGCTTAATTATTTTTTATTTTCTTGGGTTAATTTATTATAACTATTTTCACTTGGAGTAGTCTGAAAATTGACAACATTCTTCTTGACTGACCATCTAAAATGAAGACTTTAAAATTTTTAACTTTGACTAGTAAAAGGAATATAATGTTATTCTATTTAATCTGTTTTTTTTTTTTTGCTAGTAAATACTTGAGTAAAACTTGTAAGAATGAATTCAGATTTCTTTTTGTATAGAAATGTATTCTTCCTAGTTTACTTTAATTTCCTGCTGGCTATCCTAGAGCTGACAGTGAAAGAATTTTTTTTTCTTTTTAAATACTCACTTTTCTGGTGCCTGAAATGGCAATTCTCTTTTTCATACCGAATATAGAATTGGAAGTTCCTTTCACATATATTAAATTACCCACCTGTAATCATCTGTAAATTGACTCAGTGCTGAGGAATGAAGCTTTTCATTTCTAGGTAAAGTTAAAATAGAAAGATATTAATACCTGGCTTGCTTTACTGTCTGAGATTAGAAAGTAGTGGGAGTTTCTGCTTTACCCTGTAGCAAGGACACCATTGTTTTAACAGATCTCTCATTCCATCCTCTTTATTGGATTTTCTTTTTTGTTTTAATACATTTTTTGATAGCGTGTTTAGAATTTTTATGATAGCGTACTTAGAATTATAATGGTCCCATACTGAGGTTGGAACTTATTAGGTATTAAACATTTTAAAAAGTTTGTATTTTGAAGCATCTTATATTTAAACATTATTGTGAGAAGTGGAATGATTTTGTTTCTGTTCTTTTAGAAAGAAATTTATTTTATGCTTTGGGGAAATAAAACTTTTAAACTTAAAAGCTGTGTGAAATCTACCAGAGAATCTTGGTTAGAACTATCACATTTATTTTAATACATATTTTGGAGTTGTGTTTAAATTAAACTGGGAAGGGAAATAGGCAGGGGAGATGATTAGTATTTGACTTATAAGGGTGGGGCTTTACAGCTTTTCTCATTTAGTTGACATTCTGTAAGGCGAGGGGATGTGCTAGTGCTTTTTCTCATTTTGGTAGTTCCTTGCAGCTCTTTATGCACAGGTAAGTTTATGCTGCTTGTAAAGCTTTTAGCTGGCTGTAGAGGATAGTTGGATTTGAGGAGAATATGTTTAGATGAATTTAGACTATGTACTACCTAAGAATAAGCATTTTAATTGTGCCAAACTGTCCAGCAACCAGTTAGTCTCATCCATGGGTGGTGGCGGGGCAGGATGTAGAAGTTTATCCCGGTGCCTCTCCAACACCTCTCTGAGGAGTTTTCTTTCTCTTCCTTATAATGTCTTGAATAGTCACCAAAGTCCTTCAGAACTACTGCTGTTTACTAGCCTCCTTAAAAGTAATTCTTTATTGAGGGCTACAATAAATATGCTTATTCACTTGGGGCTGCTTTTAAGTTGTACAGTTAATATTTTAAGCAATGCTTAAGATGAATAATATTTTTATTTGCTCATTTTATGTACATCATGAATTTTAACTAAGTATTCTATTTTCATTGAATTCTAGAAAGTGAAATTGTTATTGATGATGGACAATTTGGAATCCACAGTAAGTGAGACTGATTTTTGAAAATGTTTACTGATGTAATTAAGATGTTACCTCACATTTCAGTGGAAATATATAGCACAAGGAAGTAGAATAGAGTAAGATTTTTAAAAATAGAGACTATACCCAAGAAATAAATATTCTGTAAAATAATAAGTAGTTTCCATTGGGTCATCAGATGATGTATTTTTCTATGCAAAAATGTCTCATGACTTTTGTGATGACCCAATAACTTATCCTTACACTATACAAATTTATGTTTTTGACTTTTATTGGATCAGTGATCTCAGGTATGTGAGTTTATATAATTAGTTTAAAAGTAGTATACATAATGATTAATATATACCATCTCCTTAATATTGCTCCTGTTTGGAAATGACACTCGTGACTATAACTATTTATAAAGTGTGAAGTGTTACTCTTAGGCTAAGTGTATGCATTTTTGCGTGTGTTTGTATATGCATTTACAGTAAAATGTAGACTAACCAGAATGTTCTAATAATTCTGGGTGGATTTTGAAAATTAATTTATAGCAGAATATGTAGAAATCTTATTTATATGCATTTATGTACCTTTTTCTGCTTCAGTAAATGCTGTATTCCTGAGAATTCAAATTTTCTTAAATGACTGAATTCTCTGTGTTTCAGGATCATTTTCTGTATTGCGTTCTCATTTTAGGTACTGTGCAATAGGAGTAAGAGGTGGAAAGGGGGTGGGCGGAATGTGTGCTTCTGCTGACGCTGAACTGGAGATAAATTGCTGATAACCAGTTTGTTTTCGTGTCAAGCGCAGGAAAGAACAGGGCCTGAGTGTTATGATTGTGGTTTTACTGTGTGCATATGTTCATTCACATCGGAAATGTACATACCTTGCCCATATTTGGGTAGAAATTTAACTTATTTTCATTAATTTTGTTTGAAATTGTGTATGTTCCATCAGGATCTAGTCTAAAATACCTGAGTAGCTTTAGTGTTCAGTGTTAGAGTCTTAGTCTCTTTATTAGATACAAAAGATAATATTTATACTTCATATTTTGGAGAGGCTTTTTTTTTTATGGAAGAGTGGTTTTCTCATTTTTTCAGCTATAATGCATGGCATTATGTCCCTCTCTTTGTGTTAATTTCTGTTTATGATCATAAAATATAAACATTTTCTCATTTTTTTCATTATTATCATCCTGAACTCAGCTTTATATACCTTCAAGATAGAAAGCCATTTTTTTTAATTTGTCCATTTCTGAAAATAGTATTTAAAATATGACAGTTCTTTAAATACAGTTTTTTTTTTCCTTCCATGTGTGAGAGAAAGGGAAAAAGAGAGAAGAGCACCGTCAACAGGATCTTGTCACACTGTGCTCCCTTCTCTCCAGCTCTCCAGCTCATCAGGATTTGGGGTGCATGCATGTGCATCTGGCATGGCTCAGGTCTGCCCAGCTGGAGATCCTAACCTGTGGTTGGCCACTGGCTTCCAGCATGGTAGTGCAGTGCACCACCCGTGCCTCTGAGGCTGGGCCAGATCTGGCTATTACTAAAGGTTCTTAAGTTAGACCTAAGGAAAGAAATTTTCTGTTTTTCTTTGTTTATTGTATTTAAGCCTGGTTGATGAAAAGGCTTAGGTCTAAAACAGTTGACAGCTTTTCTGGTCCTTACTAAATTTTTTAACCTATGTTAGTAGATAACTTTAAATTAAACTAACATGATGCTACTACAATAACACAATTTATTTCTGGCACAGTATATAAATGTGAGAATATAGAGTTGACCCACAATTGTTTTCTTGCCTTCTCCTATCACCTGTCTCCAGCATTAATGGCATAAGTAGTTGTAGCTAAATGTGTATGACTCGGTGGGAGTGTAACAGGACCCCCAGTGGGACCATTGCTGGGGTAGACACCACCTTGGAACTCGTGCTCTTTCCAAAAAGATCTATATTACTTCAGTAATGGATTCAATGAGAATATTGCTGTTTACTTATGCTAAAGCATAGTTGATTATTAATATTCACTTAACTTTCTTCCCCCTACTTCATATGAAAGATCTTTTTAAATAATAAACTGGAGGCTACCTGTGTGTTTGCTTTGAGGAGAAAAGTACCAGTATTATGTAATCTCAGTGATTTAAAATCAGAATGTGAAGTACCATTGTTAATATGTATTGCACTTACTGGGTTGTTTCTAAAACCATATAACTACTCTTCGTATTTATTCTGCCAGATGGTGTTGAAACTCTGGATTCTGGATGGCTGACGTGTCAGACTGAAATAAGATTGCGTTTGCATTATTCTGAAAAGCCTCCTGTCTCAATAACTAAGAAAAAGTTAAAAAAGTCTAGATTTAGGTATGACCGGGTATATTCGTTATTAGGCCATTTATTTATTTATTTATAAAGTTTATTTATTTAATGACACAGAGAGGGGCAGCATCCCCAGCAGGTTCTCTGTGATACAACGGGGCCCAAGCCGGCCCTGGACTGTGGACACAGGCATGCCTGCTGTGCTCGGGAGGGCTCCAGACTTGAACTGGGAACCTCTCTGTGAGATTGCCTCAGAGCATTGCATTTCTTCACTGCACCACTGGTCCCATAGGCCATTTCTGTTTACTAATGCTGTAAATTTCTGAGCCATTTGGTTTTAGCTTTTTAAGTGTATAAACCAAGAACATAGCATACTAATGAGTAATGTCATATTTTGGCATAGAAGTATAGTTTTTTTTTTTTTTTTGGAGAGATTTTCACCATAGGGTGTGTGCACTCGCCAGACAGACAGAGACATAGAGACAGAAAGCGAGAAATCACCCCCCAGGGGGGATGGCCACGCCTCAATCCCTTCTCCTCCATTCTCCTCTCGGGATCTTGGGCATGCACGCACACGTGCCCGGCGTGAGTTTTAAGCCACCGGGTCCAGGACACGAACCGCGGTTGACTACGTGGGAGTCCAGTGACATAGCCATTACGCTAACTGCTGGTTCCCCGAAGTATAGGATTTTTAATAGTGAATTGCTTTCTCCCCTCTAATTGCCAGTGTCACACAAACATTTGTTAGTGCTAATCTCTGAATTTGGAACCAGAAACATTTATTTATTTATTTTCGAGAGCTTTTTGCTATAGGGTGCGTGCGCTCTCCAGAAAGACAGAGACAGGGACAGAAAGTGAGAAATCACCCCCCAGGGGGCATGTCCATGCCGCAATCCCTTCTCCTCCAATCTCCTCTTGAGATCTTGGGCACATACTTACATGTACCTGGTGTGAGTTTAAGCCACTGGGTCTGGAACTCGAACTGTGGTTGACTACATGGGAGTCCAGCAATGGAGCCATTATGCCATCTGCTGGTCCCAGAAACATTTATTTTTATATAAATAAGTGCTTACTAAGCTTATGTAGTTTTGAACTTTCTATCACTTAAAACTTGCTAATGTAGCAATAGTTTGTTTTAAAACTGAGGTAATGGGAATTATTTTGTGCTAAATGAGGGGAAAATGACACAAACAGAAAAAAAGGATCTTCAGTGTTTTCAAATTTACTGGGACTTGAAGTGTTTTTGTTTTGTTTTGTTTTTAGGGTTTTTGCTATAGGACACATGTGCTCGCCAGAAAGATAGAGAGACAGCAAGAAATCACCCACCGGGGGAGGATGGCCATGCCACAACCCCTTTTCCATTCTCCTCTTGGGATCTTGGGCACACTCACACACACATCACAGGTGTAAGTTTAAGCCACCGGGTCTGGGACTTAAACCACGGTCGACTCCATGAGATTCCAGTGACACAGCCGTTATGCTAACTGCTGGTCCCGAAAATGAAAATTTTCCATGGAGAAAGATAGCGTAATGTTGCAGTGCAATTCCAGATTAGTTTCTTTTAAGCCTGTATCAGTTGTAGAGATAAAGTCAAGCTTTGCATAAATGGATAACTAGTAAATAACTTTTTTTTTTTTTTTTGCAATATCATTGTATATACCTTATTCAAAGGTACACTTGAATATACCCAGGCAACCCTATCATTTGAGTTTTTGTGACTTTGGGATTGACAAGTCTTAATATGTTATGCAGCTTTTCGGACAAAATGTCAGGGCTAGGTTGAAAGGGCCATTTTTAGTAACTGACATAATTGATAATACATCGTGATAATAAGACTAATAATAATAATACAGTTTGTAAATCAATAAATGTTTTAGCATAACTGCTTAAATATAGTAATCACACATCTTAGTCATGGGGAAGGGAAAGGGCAGTGCACTCCCTAATCCTTCACACCTGACCACCGGACAGTGAGTAGAAGGTTCAGTATTTGTGGTCTCTTTGCCTTAGGCTGTCTAGACCTCTACTTTGCCTCTGAAAAACCAAGGTAGTTGGACCACACTGTTGATCTCCAAACCCAATTGACCTCAGAGGTTCTCTAAGTAGTTAGTTCTGTGTAACTGAATATTTTACTTAAGTGTTATTTTTAAAAGAAGCAAATAATTTTTTTTTTTTTTTTGGAAAGGTTTTGGCTATAAGGCACATGTGCTCGCCAGAAAGACAGAGACAGAGAGACAGAAAGTGAGAAATCATTCCCCGGGGGGATGGCCATGCCATAATCCCTTCTCCTCCATTCTCCTCTCAGGATCTTGGGCACACACACACATGCGCCTGGTGTGAGTTTAAGCCACCAGGTCCGGGACTCAAACCGTGGTTGACTACATGGGAATCCAGCAACATAGTCATTATGCCAACTGCTGGTCCCACATATAAATTGTTATAGCTATAATTTGCTTTACTAGAGGAATAAGACTTTGAAATGCAGATAGTAGTACAGTAGTTGAAGATAAAGTTCTGTTTGGTAGGCTTATTAGAGGGATTTTTTTTTTTTTAACTGCAGTTAAGAAACTGACAGATAATTCATAGTTGGGCATCTTATTGGAATTCAGATGAATACTGGGTCCTATGCCATTCTTGTTTATGTAGAAATCAACTTGAGTGTATATAATTATGGTTCCTTAAGCTTAAATTAGAATATTCTTATAATCACACTTAGTTGGACTCTACAAATTAAATGACATAATTCCTGTTGAAATAATAGTGCATAGCTAGAAATTGGTATTTGTTTTAACCATCATTTTTTCCTCTGATTTATATTAGTAGGTAGACTAAGCCTTCCTTGGATAGGAGAATATTCATCTGCAAGGACATTAGCAACATTTTCAAATACATTTTAAATAAAACACTGGACACACATCTCCTCACCACCAAGTTTTGTCTTAAGAGAGATTTTTGCTATAGGGTGCATGTGCTGGCAGGAGAGACAGAAAGCAAGAAATCATCCCCCAGGAGGGATAGCCACACCACAGTCCCTTCTCTATTCTTCTCTTGGGATTTTGGTCACTCACTCATATGTGACTTGCGGGAGTTTTAAGCCGTTGGGTCTGAGCCTCAACCCACAGTTGACTACATGGGAGTTCAGCAGCTTAAAACATTATACCATCTGCTGGTCCCACATCACCAAGGTTTTTGTTTTTTTTTTGGAGAGGGCACGTGTGCTCGCCAGACAGACAGAAACATAGAGACAGAAAGCGAGAAATCACCCTCCAGGGGGGTTGGCCATGCCGCAATCCCTTCTCCATTCTCCTCTTGGGATCTTGGGCATGCATGCACACGAGCCCGGCGTGAGTTTTAAGCCACCGGGTCTGGGACTCAAACCACGGTTGACTACATGGGAGTCCAGCGCCATAGCCATTGTGCTAACTGCTGGTCCCCACCAAGTTTTAAACAAACATTTCTCTTCATGGTTTACTCTGCCAGTAAGTGGAAAGCACGACAGTATCTCTTTATGGTAGACTGTAACATTTAGATAACTATTTGAAGAAAGCCTTTAACATAATGAAATGAACCAGTTCTTTTCTAGAGTCCTTCCCTTTGAACTTTTTTTTTCCTTTTAGATCTTCTATCTCTCTCTTGCCTATTCATTCATGGCCCCTGTTCATACATCCAGAGAGAATGTTTTTTCAGACTCACCAACAGAATTGCCTATCCAGAACCATTCACAAGAGCTTGGTTTCTTATAAGAGATGACCATTTTTATTTTGGGTTATTTAAATGCTACTTTTTATTTTATACTGGGGTCACGGAACAGACCACTGACCGGAGTCCTCAGAATTATGTGGCTGTAAAACAAGCCTCAGTGGCAAGAAGCAGCAGGACATACAGAATAAACATGTCCCATTGATACAGTTCCATTATTTATATTATAAATCAGGGTCTTATTTAAATCTAGACTGAAACATTTTTACACTTCAATTGTTACTCTTTACAGTAACATTGCTCCCTACATGGCTAGTATTAATGTCTCTTAATCTGTATACATTTCAATCAGTGCAAGAAATATTTCAGAATCAAATTTACTTTGGGGCATTACAAGTGCTCTGTGCAAATGCTTCTCATTGGGAGTAGACTAGTCTCTGGCCCTATGGCTTGGGTAACTGGTCTTTGTTTTCATTTCCGTGAAGCCTTTAACAGCTTTAGACGATTGGTTCATGTGTTTCATAGAAAAAGTATATTAAGTATTACTAAAAGTATATAAATGTACTGAATAGGTACATATACACAAACAGTTCTTATATACATACAAATAAATATCTTAATTTTTTTTTTCTTAGTAAAGTACTTTTCACCAAGTACCTGGGCTTTCACTGTGGTAGAGAAAAAGGGAAAAATCTTCCATTTAAACTATCTTTTTTTTTTTTTTTTTTTCTTTTTGGAGATTTTCACCCGAGGGTGCATGTACTTACTGGAGAGACAGAGACAGAGAAAAACGAGAATCTCCTTTCTCCAGGGGTGATGACCACGCCACAGTCCCTTCTCCTTCATTCTCCTTTTGGGATTTGGGGCACACAGGCACACAGGCACACATGCACACATGCCCAGTGTGAATTTCAAGCTGCAAGGTCCAAGACTCGAACCACGGTTGGCCTTCTTGGTGGGAGTTAAATGCCTTAAGCACTATAACCACTATGCCACCTGATGGCCCCTCAATTTAAACTTTCAACCATAATAGTGTGGTTTTTTTTTTTGTTTTTTTTTTTTGAGAGGTTTTTGCTATAGGACACGTATGCTCGCCAGACAGAGAGAGAGAAAGCAAGAAATCACCCCCCAGGGGGGATGGCCACGCCACAATCTTTTCTCCTCCATTCTCCTCTCAGGATCTTGGGCACACACACACACACACCCGGCATGAGTTTTAAGCCACCGGGACTCGAACCACGGTCGACTACGTGGGAGTCCAGTGATATAACCATTACTCTAACGGGCTGGTCCCCAGCCATAATAGTCTTTTAATGTATACTGACAGCATGTGGTTCAATTTTATGTTTGTTATATATACATTTGTGTAACCTCTCAAAAGGATTTCTCATTGTTTGAAGACTAAAAAGTTGAGATAGTCAGTTGTAATGGAATAATAGTAAGCCTCTTTAGATTTATAAATGAAAACCCAAAGGATGAACTAAATCAACCTTAGTAGACCCAGGGGGCATTTATTTATCTCATTATCCTTTGTATAAGCACATGTAGGGGTCGGGCAGGTGACATGGTGATTAAGGCACTAGACTCCCACATGACTGACCACTGTCTGAGTCCCCGACCTGGCAGCTTGTTTTCTCACTTTCCCTTTCTTTCTCTCTTTGGTCAAATTAAAAATAGTAATAGCACGTGGAATTTAATAAATCATTCTTGGGGGGGGAGAAGCACATGTAGATATAAACATCAGTTTTTTCTATAATAAACCTCATGCCTTAAGCTGTAGTTTGTGAATTATGTATGTTGTGTATAATACATTATTTTTATTGTTCAAAGATTTGACATATTCAAGGAGCACTTTCTTATTTAGAATTTCGATGATATTTTTATGGGTTTTTTTTCTGTGCCACTTAACTGCATTTCATTATTTTTCTATCATGTAGAGTAAAGCTGACATTGGAGGGTCTGGAGGAAGACGATGATGACAGGGTATCTCCCACTGTTCTTCACAAAATGTCCAACAGCTTAGAGATCTCCTTAATAAGTGACAATGAGTTCAAATGCAGGCATTCGCAGCCCGAGTGTGGGTATGGCTTACAGCCTGATCGTTGGACAGAATATAGCATACAGACCATGGAGCCTGACAACCTGGAACTCATCTTCGATTTTTTTGAGGTGAGTCATTGTTTCAGTGAAGATGTTCGGATCTAAGCAAAAAATTGTGGGATTTTATTACAAAAACATGAAGTTTGGATTGAACATTTTCTTGTTGCTTTAGGACCCCCCTTTTAGTTTCTTCAGTGTCTTAATTTTTTCTTTCATTTGAGTAGCACTTTGGAAATACAGGCATGAGGTTATTTTTATTTTTGTCTAATTTGCATAAATGATTCATACAACTTTTTTTTGTTGTTAGATTTTTTGCCTTAGGGTGTGTGGACTCTCCAGAGACACGACAATAGAGAGGGAAGTGAGAAATCATTCCCCAGAGGGGTGGCCACGCAGCAGTCTCTTCTCCATTCTTTTCATGGGATTTTGGACATTCACACACACCCAGCATGTTCTCAGGCCACTGGTCTGGGATCCAACCCATGGAGTTGATCATGTGGGATCCAGCACCTTAACCACCATGCCACCTGGTGGCACGATTCATACATTTTAGATGTTTGCTTACCTGTGTGGTTTAGCAGGCTTAAAGAACTTGAAGTTGACAGGCTTAAGTACTATTAAGGATATAATCAAGCGTATTTCAGAGGAGTTGGTGTTTTAATCAAGTCCAGATGTCTTGCTGCCTGTATGCCTTAAACAGTCTAAATATAGCTGAATTGAGTCAAAGGAGACTGGAATGGAAGGCTAGGCAGGCTGAGTATCTATTGATGGGCAACCTGGCATACTAGCATGATTGGTTTTTTTGTTTTTAATTTGGCAAAGGTTACATACGCTTGCCAGAAAGGTGTTGAGGTGGGGCCAGTGAAGATGCATCCCCTGCGGGGAATGGTCATGCCACAGTCCCTTCTCAATTTCTCCTTTTGAGATTGTGGGTACACACACCAGCATGCCCCTTAAACTGCTGAGTTCAGGATTCAAACTGTGTTGTTGGCCGTGTGGAATCCTCTCACCTCAATCTGTGCCACTTAACTGCATTTCATTATTTTTCTATCATGTAGAGTAAAGCTGACATTGGAGGGTCTGGAGGAAGACGATGATGACAGGGTATCTCCCACTGTTCTTCACAAAATGTCCAACAGCTTAGAGATCTCCTTAATAAGTGACAATGAGTTCAAATGCAGGCATTCGCAGCCCGAGTGTGGGTATGGCTTACAGCCTGATCGTTGGACAGAATATAGCATACAGACCATGGAGCCTGACAACCTGGAACTCATCTTCGATTTTTTTGAGGTGAGTCATTGTTTCAGTGAAGATGTTCGGATCTAAGCAAAAAATTGTGGGATTTTATTACAAAAACATGAAGTTTGGATTGAACATTTTCTTGTTGCTTTAGGACCCCCCTTTTAGTTTCTTCAGTGTCTTAATTTTTTCTTTCATTTGAGTAGCACTTTGGAAATACAGGCATGAGGTTATTTTTATTTTTGTCTAATTTGCATAAATGATTCATACAACTTTTTTTTGTTGTTAGATTTTTTGCCTTAGGGTGTGTGGACTCTCCAGAGACACGACAATAGAGAGGGAAGTGAGAAATCATTCCCCAGAGGGGTTGTGTGGACTCTCCAGAGACATGACAATAGAGAGGGAAGTGAGAAATCATCCCCAGAGGGGTGGCCACGCAGCAGTCTCTTCTCCATTCTTTTCATGGGATTTTGGACATTCACACACACCCAGCATGTTCTCAGGCCACTGGTCTGGGATCCAACCCATGGAGTTGATCATGTGGGATCCAGCACCTTAACCACCATGCCACCTGGTGGCACGATTCATACATTTTAGATGTTTGCTTACCTGTGTGGTTTAGCAGGCTTAAAGAACTTGAAGTTGACAGGCTTAAGTACTATTAAGGATATAATCAAGCGTATTTCAGAGGAGTTGGTGTTTTAATCAAGTCCAGATGTCTTGCTGCCTGTATGCCTTAAACAGTCTAAATATAGCTGAATTGAGTCAAAGGAGACTGGAATGGAAGGCTAGGCAGGCTGAGTATCTATTGATGGGCAACCTGGCATACTAGCATGATTGGTTTTTTTGTTTTTAATTTGGCAAAGGTTACATACGCTTGCCAGAAAGGTGTTGAGGTGGGGCCAGTGAAGATGCATCCCCTGCGGGGAATGGTCATGCCACAGTCCCTTCTCAATTTCTCCTTTTGAGATTGTGGGTACACACACCAGCATGCCCCTTAAACTGCTGAGTTCAGGATTCAAACTGTGTTGTTGGCCGTGTGGAATCCTCTCACCTCAATCACCCTGCTACCTGTTGGCCCTGATTGAATCTTTTCCTTTAAGAAGTTTAGCTTTTATTGAGGCACATTGTTATGAGGATTCTTTGTAACAGTGGATTTAGATTGCAACTGTATCTAATATTATAAAAAAAGTAATAAAATAGTTACAGTAACTTATACCAGGTTGTTCAGAATGTATGCTACTAATTTTACAGAGCTATTTGTGATACAGTCTAGCTAGTGCTGGAGTGCACTAGCTCACTGTCTATTCATATGCTTCCCAAAAACACTTGTACCTCCCAGTGCCAGCATGTGGCGTGGTGGTGAAGGTAGTGTACTCCCATGTGGCCGACAGCAGTTCAAATCCAGGACCTGGTGGCTTGCTTTTGCACTTTCTCACTCTCTATCTCTGGTGAGCACAGTACCCTATAGCAAATTAATAATCATAATAATAAATAAAATTAAATCAATATTTTTTTTCCTTTTTTTTTTTTTTTTTTGAGAGGTTTTTGTTTTGTTTTGTTTTTGCTATAGAGCACGTGCGCTTTCCAGAAAGACAGAGAAAGACAGAGATAGAAAGCGAGAAATCACTCCCTGGGGGGATGGCCACGTCACAATCCCTTCTCCTCCATTCTCCTCTCAGGATCTTGGGCACACATGCACACACACCTGGCATGAGTTTAAGCCACTGGGTCTGGGACTTGAACCGCGGTTGGCTACATGGGAGGCCAGCGACATAACCATTATGCTAACTGCTGGTCCCATAAGTCAGTAATTCTTTAAAAAACAAAAACACGTACCTCCACTATTGCAGCGTGCACTCCCATTACTGCTGTGTGCCTACCTCCATAGTGACTGGAGCCTCAAGATTTTTGGCCGCTTCCACTCCCATTTCCACTAGGATAGAGGTTAAGTCTTTAAGGGTAGGGACCATCCCTTGAGAAGCACCACCTAGCCAGTTTCTTGAGAACAATAGAATTCAGGGTGAATTTAAACCTACTAGTGAAACTTGTCACATATAATACAAATTATTATAATCAATTGTTTAATTTGATAATGAGTTTAGACATCCTTTAGACAAAGGGTGAGTTATTTGGACTTCGAAAGTATTTCTTCTAATGTTACATTTCTTAAAAATGTAAGATCTTGGGGCCAGCAGATAGTGTAATGGTTACATCGCTGGACTCCCATGTAGTGGACCACGGTTTGAGTCCCAGACCCATGGCTTAAACTCAAGCCAAGTGCATGTGCGTGCGTGCCCAAGATCCCGAGAGGAGAACAGAGAAGAAGGGATTGCAGCATGGCCATCCCCTCTGGGGGGTGATTTTTTCGCTTTCTGTCTCTCTGTCTCTCTCTGTCTTTATGGTGATTGCACACGCCCTATGGCAAAAACCTCTCCCAAAAAAGTTAATAGATCTTAACCTAAACACTAAGATCTGTGACAATTTGGTTTCATAGAGACTTAACTATTTCTGTATACCATCTATGTAGACACATTTTTTAGAGAATATAGTATATGTTAAAAATTTACTATAGTCTACAGACTAAAGTCTTAGACTTTCAGTGTAAAAAATGCTTAGAAATTTTTAGCCATGCAGTGAATTTACCTAATACAAATGAGAAGATCAGCAGTAGAAATCAGTAGAATTAATTTATATTTTAAAAGGAAATGTATTATTTATTATTTAAAAAGCTGGACATAGGTTTGATTATATTTCTTATCAGGTTTCCTCCATAGACTGAGTTGATTTTAAGGAAGTTTTTTGACCTTTAAACTGAAAATACTGAAGTTTACTAATTTGGAATTTCTAAACTGTATTTTTCCAGGAAGATCTCAGTGAACACGTAGTTCAAGGCGATACCCTTCCCGGGCACGTGGGCACAGCATGTCTCCTGTCATCCACCATCGCAGAGAGTGGGAAAAGCGCTGGAATCCTTACTCTTCCCATCATGAGCAGGAATTCCCGGAAGACGATAGGCAAAGTGAGAGGTAAGTTTGGAGAAGCAGCGGGCTCATTTCAAGTAAGCGAAGGTTAAATTAAAATTTTACTTTGTTTGAAATGGACTGTCTGAGAATGGTAAAGTTTAATAATTTGCTTTAGATTACTAATACAGTAACAACGTAAGGAGCATATCTGTTAAAGTTTTCTAGGCGTTTTACATCGAATCAGTTTTGACTTGATTTTTTGTTTGATAGGTATTGATAAGTTGGTTTAAGGTATATTTAAATGTAATTGCACTCATAATGGCCCTTTTATTCATCTTTATACCTTCTCCTTTTTTTCATGACAGTTGACTATATAATTATTAAGCCATTGCCAGGATACAACTGTGACATGAAGTCTTCATTTTCCAAGTATTGGAAGCCAAGAACTCCATTGGACGTTGGACATCGGGGAGCAGGGAACTCCACAACAACTGCCCAGTAGGTTGACTGCGTAGGATTAGCATTTAGTAGCTTATGTTTGCTAAGGTCCATTGGTCCGACCCATCAAAGTTCAAGTGATGCTTTAATTATTACCCTGGGAGTTAAATGTAATTTGATAATTGTGGTTATCATTTTAAAATAATTAGAGAACAACTGTCTCCTAAGATCTTGGTCAGCCTTTTTGAAAGACTACTGAATTGATAATGAGAAAGACATTAAGAGTAGAAAGGAGGAAAAACTCGAGTGGCATCAGAGTGTGTGTGTTTGGCATGTTTCCCTCTCTGGATCTCAGTTTCCCATGTGTAAAATGGAAGGCTGCACAATATTATCCCTACTGGTTTTTCAGCTCCCAACTATCCATGATTTTTTTTTTTAGAGGTTATTTATTTATTTGCCTTAGGGTATGTGCACTTACCAGAGAAAGAGAGAGAGAGAGAATGACAGTGAGAGGGAAAGTGAGAAATCATCCCTTGTGGGGAATGGCCATGCCACAATTCGTTCTCCTGGAATCTTGGGTACACACGCATGCACGTCTGCAGGGAGTTTAAAACCACCTGTTCCGGGACTGAAACTGTGGCTGGCCACATAACTTCTACGCCATCTGCTGGCCCATTATCCATGATTCTCAGACAGTGTAAGTAAGCTCAGGCAATATTTAGTCTAATTTTTAATTCCGTCTAGACCTCAGTAGGAGAAGATACCTTGTCTTCTCAGCAGACATGTTCTAACCTGGTAGTCATCTTTCTCTTTCTGTTCATTTTATTACCAGTGCTATTGTCATAGGTTTTCCACTGTTAATTTTAATCCCACTTTCTTTTATTTTAAAGTGATACTGTTGTAGTTTGGGGATCTGTGGTGACATTATGATCTATAAAACAAATCACATTACCATTTACAGAAGAAGTACCCTACTTAGCAAACTATAAATTTTCTTCCTTTCTGTTTCTGTTCTTAACATAGTTTCTATACTTCTACCCTGTTGGTATATCATTCATTTCTCACCCCCTGATAGTCCGCCAATATTTTTGTGGGTTTTTTTTTTTTTGAGAGAGTTTTGTTTTTTATTTTTATTTGTTTATTTTTTTTGAGAGATTTTTGCTATAGGGTGCGTGCGCTCACCAGAAAGACAGAGACAGAGAGTCATAAAGCGAGAAATCACCCCCGGGGGGGGGAGGGGATGGCTAAATCGCAATCCCTGATCCA